>NW_023416311.1:67438321-67585821 GCF_014176215.1 Rousettus aegyptiacus
GCTTCAAGAACCATCCATATACAAACTGAAAATACCAGCAAGACTCTCTCATCTTTGCTTTACTTTGATATTTGCTTTATTTTTAGCTGAACAGTATGGTAGGAATATGGCCACAAACATAGTTTGTTTGTTTGTTTTTTTCCTTGAGTTTTAAATCTCAGAATTTTAGCCGTTTGATAGAGACTGGCTCAATTTCCCAGGTCCCAATCTATAAATCTATAAATCCCAGGAAAGGGACTCACTGCACCACGTATCCATTTCTGAACAAGTTAACCAGGGCCATGTAATGAGATGGCATGAGAAGGTGCCAGCTTCATCAAGAACTGAATACAGCCAAGTTCCTAGAAAATGGTAGGGTTTTAAGCAGACAGTCCCATACGTAACCACTACAGGGTAAAACACTGGAGAGAAACCTCCCTCAAAAGACCAACACTTAGTCTTGAACCGGTGTCAGTGTCAGAACTTACTTAACTCTTTATCGAGCTATCAGAACTCATCATGATACTTCAGAAACCCATAAAAAAAAGTTAACCAGGTCATATAACACAGACTTCCCTAGAGAAAAGTCAGAAGGAAAAAGCAGTTTCTACTATGTAAAGTAGTATTCTCTTTAGTAAAGCTACTATCTCATATGGTGCTATTATGTAGATTCCAAAGAGGCAACCCTTGAATGTAAGCTAGAATTTAAGCTCATATGCAGTTGCCACTGCACAGTTGTATATGGTAGTCCTACTAAGTGCTAATTTAGTTATTTGGAGTAAGTGGATCTGGAAACCTTTGACCAAAATACAAGATGATAACAGGTTAGCCTTAGACAATTTCATGAATACCTGTAGAAGGCATGTGACTCCTTCATCAAAGACAAAGGACGGTTTATTACTCACAGCAATAGCAGTGGCCTGTTATAGCAAAATAACAGCATTTGCGCTGTTTCTCTTCGTTCCGGTTCCTATAGGGTGACAAGCTGAAGGCCAGATGATGACTACTCATGCAGTGTGTTGCTTTACACACAGAGGGGAACCTGAGTATCGATGATCCCAATCTTATATAAGGATTGTTAGCAAACCTCTCTAACTTTTGCCCCAAAAAGAGGTATTTACCTCTTTCCAAAGGCTTTTTGTTATACAAACATCCTTGGAAAAATTCTCAGGAGCAAAGTTATTAATGCCTTTTCTCGAAAAACATGCAGAAATGTTATAGACCTGTGACTTGTTCCCCAAAAATGGGGGAAGGGGAAGGGAGAAGGAAGAATGTAACATTTGTGACCTTAGAACAGGGGTTGGCATACTTTTTCTGTAAAGGATCCAGGTAGTAGATATGTTTGGCATTGCAGCTACTCAGCTGTACCATTGGAGAGCAACCATCAACAATATATAAACGAATGAGTATGGCTGTGTTCCAATAAACTTTATAAAGCAGGCAGCAAGCCGTATTTAGCTTATGGGCCGTATTTGCTGACCCCTGCCCAAGATGATCTGTTTTGTTCAAATTTGTTAATAACTACCTTCTTTCTTAAACCCTCATTTTTACAACCCAAATCTAGGTCATTCTGTAATTAACTTTTCCCGCTTTTTTTTTTTTTTTACATTTAAGAAAATTATTGACATTTATAAAATGTGAAGTCAGCAAAGCCATTCACAATGTTTAGCATCCACAGATGATATATATGTTTCTGGAATATAGATATTTAATTGGATATACAAAATAGTGAATGAAATTCCTGTCAGGATTAATTATATTATATATGGAAATTGTTGAAGGATTTATGGAACCTACTGGTTTTATTGGTCAAGATGTGAACTATGTAGTTGATCTAGATTTTGGAGGAAGTTGGTTTAATGTGACTTTATGAACTTAGAAAACAGGTAAAAAAAAATTAAAAAGCAATTGAACACTTTCAGTTAGCCCCTTTCTATACTTCAAAAAGTATATATCATTGCCACAAAGTGCCATTTATGATGTTGTTTATTATAGAAGGGAACAGAGACCTCTCTGTATTGTCATAGCTAACCTTTGAGTATTATCACAGAGGTTGTTTTTTAGATAATGAATTTATTTGAGAACACTTCTTGAGCTTCAGTGTGGAAAGAATGAGTAGAGAGAATCATACTGTTTTTCTTCCTGTGCACAGAACATCTTTTTAACTATTATAATAAAAATGCAGAATCTTGAGACAAGGTAGGAAACAAACCAATATTTGGACCATGTATCCCAGGGTTATATTGAGAGAGAGAATCAATAAACCAACCAAGACATGTCGACAGCTCTTAAATGACTTAAGGCATACCTTCCAAGCACCTTTTATAATACTTGGATCACTAATTCCTGCCTGCTTGTAAACCATACCCCTGCTTCTGTATATATTATACTTATATAAACACTCTCACACACATGTTCTGTGTTTGTTTGCTTATTTTTATGATATCTACTATATCTTTGAAGGAATGTTCATTGCTAAGGTTTGCTGTCTTGGGTTATGCTAATAAACCCCCAGGACTTGTAAAGGAAATAGAATTTAGTGGGAGCATTAAAACGAAAGAGTTTGGAAAATAATTATTATGCGGGAAAAAGAACCTAAAATTAGAAGCGAACGTGCTTTGAAAACTTAAAATGCTCGACTGCCGTTACCATCATCAAAAGGCCAAAGTAGAATGCATAGGCCAGTTGTTCCATTACTTTATATAGCCAAAATTTTTCACTTATCCAGTTATTTATTATATTTTACAAATAAACTCATGCATTTTTAAGACGATTATTTTAAATTGTCCTCCCTTATAAGTCGAGCTTTTGGAGAAGGGATACCATACTTTAATGACAATTAGAAGACATATATCATTTTGGATATGTGATGTTTAACTCTTAGGTTTTTGTTAATGAATTTTAAATTATTAATATAAATAAGTTTTTAATGTTATCAGGCATCAGTGGCATAGTGAACATGTTGACTAGGTTAATATATACTCTCACAATTCTAATAGAAAACCTATTTTGGGAGAGCACACTTGTTAGGAAAAGAAATCTTGATTAGGTCTGTTTAATTACAAATTGATTTTAATTAAAAATGAAAATAAAAAATAATAAATATACCTTGCCCGTGTCAGGTAAGCCACTTGCAATACTTTGAGTGGAAAGAAAGCTGTCACATGATTTTAGAATGGACTGTATTTCTTCATTTAGTATACTGCCTGTGATTCCATTCAAGATCGAGGGGAAAATTTAACAAAAAGAGTCTAAAATTCATTGGAAAGATAAACACATGATTAACCAAGAAAATATTGGCAGAGGGGAGAGAGAAGAGGGACTTTTTGTTGTTGTTGTCGACCACATAATTTAATCATTAGTGTAGGTCTATAAGAAATAAAACAACGTGGTACTGGATTAGCAGCTCAGTCGAGGTCCAGAAATGTTTCCAAGTACATAAATAATTAGAATATTTGCATTTAAAGATCATTGAGGAAAAGCTAACATTAAATTATGTACAAGTGTATAAGCTATTGGTTAAGTATTTAGAGAAGAATAATTAAATATGAAGCTGATATACCTAAATCAGTTCCACGTGAATTAAAAAATTGGAACCATGAAAGCTCTAGAAGAAAATGTAAGTGAATAGTTACCTGATCTTAAAGTTGGGAAGATCTTTTTAATCATTAAAGCAAAGGTAGAAACCACCTTAAAGGAGGTCATAGACTTCAGTTTACAGTGAAGAAAATTCAAGGTGAAAATGTTCAGGGAATCACGATTGGAAATGAAGATACAGGATGTTCATTATTGGCAGATCTATCTTACAGTTCATAAGCCTGAGAAAATCAACTGACAGATTATTAAAATTAATAAAATTATCGCGATGTCCAAATGTAATGTTGTACTAGGAAAAAAACTAACAAATTTATAAACTCTAAAAATATGAATATATATAACTCTGATTATTCTCTCATTAGATATATATTTTTTAAATACATGTACAGAAAAATTTTACTACTGTTTTGAAGGCATTTACTTTACATTTTTATGTAATTTCTGACCTAATATCTTTGTGTGTTCATTGTTGTGGTTTATGTAATGCTTTAGCGAAAACAGATTAAATATCATAAAATTTTGCATGTTCTCTAAGAGAATTAATAACTATATTCACTAAATCATTTTTTTCTTTTTCCAATATGCAATAGGTCAGTGCTCCTGTCTTTGTACCGACGAAAACTCATGTGCTACTTCACCGAATGAGTGGAAAAGGACTAGCTGCCCATTATTTCTTTCCACGACAGCCTTGCATTTTTGGTGATAAGATGGTCTCTGTACAAATAACATTGAGCAATACTACTGATCGAAAGATAGAAAATATCCACATAGGGGAAAAAAAACTTCCTACAGGCATGCAAATGCATGTTTTTCATCCAATAGGTAAATATTCTCATTTAAAGCTTTAACTGTGATAATTAAATGTGTTCATCTTTTAAAAAGTAGCATACATATGATTTTATTGACTATTAGCATACTCTGTTTGTTTTCCCTTTTTAAACCAAATTTATCATGCAAGATAAACATTTCTTTGCCCTTAGTGAATCAGGTTCCAGCAAGGGTAATACCAGTGTTGATGGAAGGATGGGTCTGAAGAATCCACATTGCCTCCCATTTTACCTGTATCTGCATTAACTGCTGTTGTCACTCTTCTTAGCCAGTTTCATTCCCTGCATGATTTTAGACTGCTTTTTTTAATCCAGTACCTCCCATATCTCCCCTTCCCTGTTTCCTTTCACATTCTGTAAGTTGAAAAGTGAAGGGAGTGAAGACGAAAAGATGTATACTATTCCACTCGTCTTCCTTTTCACACATACAATATAGAATAGCCCATAGTATATTACTGGTATCTATACACATCACATTTTTAAAAAAATATTTTTAACCTGTTTATACCCTTTAAAAATCAGGATGTTTTTACATTTAAAAACCAACCCAGAAATCTTACTTTTCTTGGAATTAAACACAAGACATGGCAGTACTGGGTCTTTATTCTCACACGCAGTGCAACTAGCCGATGCAGAGCGGGCTGCCTCTTAGATGTAGCTTGTGCTTTCCAGGTTACCTCAGTGCTCATTACATGATAATGTCTCACTGAACTGTCACCCCATTCCATTTTTTAAATATTGTACCAAAAATATGCCTTTTAAAAATTAAGTGTGATAATTGTATGTCTTACTTTGAGTTTAAAATAATGTAGTAATTAGCATGTCTATCTCTATTCTTTCTGTTTTGTGCAAGTGGAGATAGCCCTAAAGTTTCTTTGGGAAAACTGGCAGGCAAAATTTCAATTAAAAGTGATATATGGTTTCTGTCATTGAATCTTTGAAACATTATAATCAGAGAGCTCCAGAAAGTTTCTTTTTACAGTACTTTAGGTGAGCAAAGCCTTTGACCAAGACTGTACCTTCTTTACTTATTATTTCACAAACTATTCTATTTTTCTTTATCTTCACCCAAGCTCTTTGACATTGTTGAATTCTCTTGTATAGTTTTCATGAGTCATGCAGTAAAGAAAGTCATTCTTTGTTATATTTTTACACAAAGAAATAAAATAATTCCTAATGGATGGAATAGGGTAGATTTTTATAAGTAACCAAAGAAGAGTTTTAAAAAAAAGATGATTTCAGAACTCACTTAATAAAAAAAAAATAACTTGATAATTAAGACACCATTTAAAGAATACTGGATATCTTGATTTTTAATTATTTTGTGAAGTTAATATATTGCCAAGGAGTTGTAAATATCCCAATTTGTGTTCTTTTTTAATTGCTTAAAATCTAGCCTTTTAAAAGAAGCATCAGACAGCTGATATATGAATTGTCTGAAGGTTGAAAATCTTATCCAAAGATTAAAACAGTAGAACAATATTAACATTCCTTTGAGCTGGCATATGAGTCAGTGAGTTGACCTTTTGTTGGCCTATGTAGATTAGAAGAAATATATATAATAAATTTCATAGTAGGATCCTAACAGTAATAAAATATGTGAGTGTATACCATTGCCTTGGTACTCATAGTGGGCTTTTCCTTTCTTAAGCAAGTTTTTTTTTTTAATTTCATATTCCAAAATTAGATTTTATCGAGCTTTTTTTTTTTTAATTTTTATTAGTTTCAAGCATACAGTACATTGGCTAGACATCTATATAGTTAGTAAAATGATCCCCCCAATTACTCCCTCCCTCCCCTGACCTTCCACCTAGCCAATGTATTATGCTAATTGCATTCCTTATGTCTTAGGCAAGTTTTTATGACTATAATGTCTCATTCGTTTTGTTGGCGTTTATTGAATACCCTCAAGATACAGAATTCTTTCCCATGCAGTGGATATTTGTAGTCTCTTTTATCAGTAGACTTACAGAGTATGATATATCTTAATTAGTCCTCCAAAAATATCTTGACTGCATGTTTTTGTGAAATAAGGGAGGTAACATAACTGTTTTATTTAATAAATACATATGCATATGTGTTAAGGAGTTCAGCAGTTTTCTTATTTGTTACCAATCTATTTTCTTTTTGTCTATAATTTATGATGATTTTTTCTGGATTTTTTCCTGTCATTACAGTGAAACTGGATTACTTGCAAGAATATTAGGAATAACGTACCATTTTTCTCAAAGTCGAGTAAGAGTTTTAAAACATACACACACATGCACACACACACAGAATAGCCTTAGTTTGACTGTACTATATTCAGCTGACAAATTTGAGTTTAGCTAAGATTTTACTAGGTACTGTACAACTGTTATATCCAAGTAGATGACATCCTTTGTGATTTCATTTTTCATTATTAATGGTGTGCTATAATAGAACCAGTGTTTTTCAGCCATTTCTATATAACACTCTCATGTATATTGCAGTGATTCAGAGCAGTAACCAAATAAAGGCACTTAATTGAGTACATTTTCCCAATGAAGTAGGCTTCAAATACTATAAAAAATCCATTATATGTATAATTTTATGCTGATCACTTTGTTCTTGAAGCATTCATATAATAAAACATGCCATTGATCATAAGCTGTCCTCCAGAATTAGCATGGCACTAAACTCACATTTAATTATCTTAAGACTGAAGATGATACCAAACTGTGTCAAAGAGTGCAGTCAGCAGGCCATCTTGAGAACTGTCAGTTTGTCAAATGAAATACAAAGATACATGATGTAGAGAGATCTAAATCATAAATGCCATCATGTTATGAAGATGACAGCATTTGCTACCAATGTGGTATTCAGCTACAAACAAAACCCAACCTCAATATATCTATCTGTAGTACAGAAGAAAACATTAAGAATTCACTAAACAATAGCCTTGAGCATTGTGACCGACAGTACTGTGAACTGATAAAGGTGTAGCTTTGGGAGAAATGCAAAAAAATCATTATAGTTATTTACAATAAAGCCTATTTGCCAAAGATTTAGGCAGGAAGTCTTCTGGTACTTGCGTAGCATCCTGGTAAATGTTAAGTTTATAAACAAATGAAATTCAAACTGGAAAAATCAACTTATATACCACTAAGCAAACCAGTATTTTAATCAGTATCAAACAAGTACCCTCTTATAATGCCTAAACTTCACTGAGCCTGTAAAACATAAACATACTTCTTGGTATATTAAGCTTATTGAATTATTCTTTTGTACTATCTGTATCATCATCTCTGGCATAGTTAGCATTAAATGGAAAATCATACTTGCCAACATGTCCTAGGATAGTCGCAGTCTGCTGGATTAAAGTGTGTTTGCTAAAATATAACCACATTTAATGAGATAAATAGAGAGTAGACAAAGCTAAATATAAAGCTGCTGTACAGTATGACTGCAGTTATACTGAAAACTTTTAACAAAGTGGAAATCAAAAGTGGATGGTTTCTGTTTAAATATGTAATATATATATAAATATGTATACTAAATAATATATTTAATATATTTAAGATCCCTTATCATTCTAATGTATAGCTAGACTTTGGATTCGCAAACATAATAAAATTTTGTTATAATTTGTCTTAAGTTTTATCATTGTCAAGTGAAAAACACCAGCTTTGTATGTATTTTGATAGTTATTTCCCATACTTGGTTTATAGATGAAACTTCAAAAATTCCAAATCTACGAAATATCATTTTATTAGTTGTTTTTTCAAGATAATCTAATCTGTTGCTGAATTTTCTTTCAATAATTATTCTTTGAATAATACAATTAGACTTATTTTGGTTTCTATAATGCCAGTTTTGATTAATTTCTGAATACAATAAATTAATTTCATCCAGCTTTTTTTCAATTTGCATTTTTAAATTTTGGATTTTTTTCCCTGAGGAAATTTGGAACATCATTTAAATTTTACTTTTTATATCTAAATAAATATTCCATCGTTTTAAGTACAAAATTTTTTAAAGGAATCGGAGTTTGTTACAATTGTTCTTCACAGGACTAAATTTATTTCCTTCCCACATTCAATGCCTATAGAGACAATATTACAAAACATGAAGTTCTCTGAATTTCAGAAACAAGTAGATATAATGTACTCATTGAAATATGTGCAGAATTAAGTTGTAGAAAATAAAGCCTTAAGGCAGAATAGTGAAATTAACTTATAATTTGTTTTAATATTCTTAGTTTGAAAGTGTTCTTATAAGCCATCATTAAATTTGACTATTTTAACCAAACTGCAAACATTACACAAGTTTTCAGTGTTTAGTTGGCCTCTTTTTCACATCCTCCGTGTTTTCATGTCTAAATTATCTAATTTCCTAGAATCTCTTGAGCCTGAGGGATCCATTACTGTTTCAATGGGTATTGACTTTTGTGATTCCACTCAGACTGCCAGTTTCCAGTTGTGGTAAGTTCAATTGTTTTTCTATATTTCTTATTACCTGTAAAGAATAGCAGATCAAAACTAGGCTTTCAGCGGCTTTTTCTTTGAGAGACAAAACATTTTAACAAATATACTTTTCTTTGGCAATGGTTAGACTGCCATGGAATAGTTGTACAAATCGTGTACACTATATGTGTTTAGCATTTGTCACACAACTAGCCATTACAGTCTGCCATATGTGATTAAAATTCATGGTTTGTTTGTCAAAGTAAGAAGCTAAATAATTTTTTTACTTCTCTTAGCTCTACAGTTTTTGAAAAATTCAGGAGAAATAAAAAAATTTAATAATATTATTGAATAGCCCAGAGAAGAAATCTTTTGAAACAAAACATCTTATACTTTATCTTGAGCCTCCAAGTGGAGAATTATTGATTCTGTCAGTACCTAAAACCCATACATTTTTCCCTTTTTACTTTAATTTGCAAACTGCTTTTAATAAAATTCAAAAGAAAATGCAATTGGCAAAGGTTTTGTAGATGAATATTATACAAAGGAGCTTTTTCTAGGATTGGGTTTTATCATTGTTAATTGCTTTTATATCATGTTTTACACATTTCTAATGAAATCCAGAAACTATTAGCAGTTAGTACAAAGCTCACAGTCATGCATCTTTAAGAATTATCTTTGAACTCTTTTCTTTTATATTTTTCTGGTCTAAGATATAATTTGTGATTTTGAAATGAAGTTGCTTTGTTTTTATTCTGAAAAGAATCAAGACATTTATCTGAATTTTAACTAGGTTAAAGCAGAATTTGTTAATGATAAAAATCTCCACGCTTAGGTAATAGACATTTTTAAATAAGTTTTATAGGTTGAATATAGTCAGCCTTTTTTTTTTTTCATATACCTTTTCAGTTTACCAGTAATTCAGGCCTAATATTGTACCATTTATTACTGAGAACCTGCAGTGATGAATATAAGCAATGTAGCATAACACATTGATTTTATGCAGATCATCACCTTTATGTTTTGGGAGGTCTGCTATATTAGTGATATATAAAAACTGATTACTTTTCTCAACATTGCCTAGTAATTGTTTATTATTTTTCTATTAGGCAAACAACACAGATCAATATTACCGAGCACAAGACTATGAGTAACATCACTCTAAATAGATTTGCCTCCAACACCAGAGGTATATTCATTTTAATGATATCGACAATGTGAGCCCAATGACAAAGCTCATGCACCAAGTTAGAGCACAGTTACAAACTAAAAATTTTATTTTTTCTTATGAATTTATCTAAATAACCTTTTATATTCTATGTAATGAGGATTTTTAAAAATATATTTCCATTACATTGCCTCTGTAGTCATTTGGACAAGATTTGCATTTTGTCTTTCACAATCAACTAAGTCCCTTTAGAGATAAATATATAGATAGTGTTTGATTTTTCTCTTACATTGGGAAGTATATATGAACAATTTTTTTTCTCAATTTCTCTTAAACTAATTTGAGGAAAACGATGAATGTATTTTACAAAGAAAATAACCTTAGCTGTTATAAGCATTTACAATATGTTTTGCTGTTGTGAAGGTATAAATTAGTTATTTTCAATTTAATTAAGAACATAAGCATACTAGATAAAAAATTATTTTTTTGTGTGTTCCAAAGAGAACACTTTGTCTTGCATCAAATGTAATTGATCCTGAAGCAGTGTAATCACAATTACTCACTTTCTTAATTGGCCTGCCCAAAATCAGAAAATGGAAACCGATCGACAGTGTTTAAATCAATAGCTTCATAGTAGTGCTAGAGCGGGTAGGGAGATAGTGGTAATGGGTAGATCAATTGGTCTTAGATGCCAATCACTGACTGTGCCTTTTGCATAGTAAACAGCACTTTTTGCTTAGTGATGTGCTGTATTAGTCTTGGTAGTTCAATAAAAAGGGGAAAAAGCAAGAATGGTTGATATTGAATTTTTTCCTTGAAATAAATTATGCAAATCGATACATAAAATTATTGGTAATAAGAACATATTTGATAACAAGCCTTCAGAAATGCTGAGAACATGGACTATAAGCCTTCAGGCACACTTCTATTTATTAAAAAAAGGAACAAGAGTAAAACGATCCTACTTTAGCCTCCAGATTAATTCTCATCATTATAGTTATATATTTATATAGATCTATAGAACTGTTATATGTAGCTATATAGTTATATGGATACTTGATAAGTGTTAATGTCACTTTATTTTTGCTTTGCATTTTAAATGGCCATCAAATTAAGTCCTTGATTAAATTTGAGATTGAAAATGTGTATAATATACAGAAATGCATCTCTAAAAGTAGATGCAGTACATAAGCAGGTCTCATCCTTATGATCAGATATTAATGTATCAACTAGTATGAAAATAATATGGCTCGGCTCAAGTTAGAGGGCAGAACACTAGCATCCACACCTCTTTTTGCCCCAAATCCTTTAAAAAGACAGAAAATACATTCTTTAAAAGAGAATGAACACTTAAAGTCAGAAAGACTGTCATTAGCTGACCAGAAATTGTGAAGAATTATTGGTGGTTAGAAAGCAAATCGAAGCAGATAAACAATAACAGAAAATAAAGACCAGAGAGTAAAACACTCGTGGGAAAAATTACTACAGTAGTAAAAACAAATCTGGCAGACTATCAAGCACAAAGTGAACAAGTGAAAAGAAAAGTTAGAATAAGACAGCCATCAGGGAATTAAAGAACTGCTTCCAGCCCCACTTCCCCAACCTTACCCCTAGCAGCAGGCAACACACACATTTAATTGGAGACCTACAAATTATACTGTAAAGAAAGTGAACTAGTTGTCAAGAATGACTTTTGGTGTGGATGTGGGGGTCTAAGAAAACAGCAGAGTTTTAGTTTTGGGGAAGGAGGCAGGGATGGTTAGAGATAAGATAAAATACAGTCAAAATAAGATGGCTGGAAGGGGCTCCACGTACACATACTAGTTATCATGATTCATGTCAATAAGTTAAATTCCACTTATATTAAACATGTAAAAAACAAATGCAACATCTGCTACTTATAAGAACCCCACCTAAAAGAGAATGATGCAGAAAAATTAAGAATAAAAAGATAAAATATGTGTATATGTGTGTGTATATGTTTACTATCACAAAGACTGTGAAAATAGGGCATTAGTAACACTATAAAAATAAAAAAATTTTCATATTTTAAAAAAATTTTCTATTTATTGCAGTCATCCACAAAAACATGTTATAAACTTTTCAATAGCATAACTTTGTAACATATAAAGCAGAAACTGATAAAATGCTAGGAGAAATTGACAAAACCCTGATCATAGTATATTTTAATACACACATCAGAATTGATAAATTAAAGCGGAAGATAGATATTTAGATAGACTTAACAGGTAGATATATATAAACACAAAAACAAAATTTCAATAATTCAGTTATCAAGTTTGATCTAAGATACATGTGTGTTTCCAAAGAATTTCTTGTTTCCTGAATACAAAAAAATACACATTTTTAAAAGACACATAGGGTATACCAAAAAAAAAAAAAACAGGAGGAGGAGGAGAAAAACTATGGGCTAATATAGTCCATTTAAAAAAAAGAAATATAAGAAAGATTTAAAAAGAGAAAGTCAATAAAACAGAGATCTTCTAAATTACAAAATAATATGTATAATGCTATACCAATACATTGGAATATTTAGATGAAATGAATGGTTTCATAGAAAAATATGAGTTATAAATTTTAAAAAGGTTAAATATTATCAGAACTTCAAAAAAGAGATAACCTCTATAGTATTTAAACTTTTCTAAAACAAAGGAAAAGGAAAACTTCCATGTCATTCTATAAGGCTAGCATAACCCTGATTTTAAAACCCAAAAGGGAAAAAGAACCAAAAGGATAGCATACAAATGTGCACACCACTTGAGTTTGTAAGCTCAAATGACTTCTGGGCCATGCAAGTTACCTCTCACCACATGAAAAATCAGAAGCGTTCTCTAAGTCATAAAAACAAAACAAGGTTGCTCCCTTCAACACTATTTCACATTATAATGGAAGTTCTAGCCAATGTAGAAAGACAAGTGAAAACAGAGGTATAAATCCTAGAAAGAAAGTCAGAATTATCATTTTATTGAATATAATATTCAATCCAGAAAGTCTTGGAATCAACAGAAAATCAGATTATTTTTAAAACTACTGAGTTTAGAAAGGTATACAGATCATTATATGAATATCATAAAATTTCTATATAGTAGGAATGACCAATTTAAAAATGTTATGAGTAAAATTATTTGCAAGAACAAAAGGAATAAATTAACAAGAAATGCATAATACCTGTGTCAGAATTAAAGCTTTCCTGAAGGCCATGAAAAGAATATGTAAATAAGATAATAAATATACTCCGTTTCTAAATGGGAGACACTGTTCTCACTCAAATTAGTCTTCAACTTTAATGTTGAAGTTAAACATTTCAGGAGGCCTTGTCAAGGAACTTGACAAATTTCTAAAATTCCACTAAAAGAAATTGTTCAAGAAAAAAATCAAAACAAAAATGTAATGACAAAAGCTTTTCTCTACAATAATTTCAAAATTCTTTAAAGCCACACGAATGTTTTTTAATTTTATTATATTTATTGGGGTGACTTTGGTTAATAAAATCATATAGGTTTCACGTGTACGATATTATAATACATCATCTATATATTGCATCATTTGTTCACCACCCTAAGTCAAATCTCCCATTACCATATATTTGACCCCCTTTTCAGAGGTCATTTCTATAGTTCATCATAAAATTTTTATTCAACATAATTACTTGGCACAGGAATCAGTAAAACAAAACAGAAAATTCAGAGATTTTGTATATCAGAAAGGTGGCATTTCAAATCAGTGGGGAAAGAATGGACCATTCAATAAATGGTATTGATGACAAAAGGTAACTTCCTCCCACATATTACTCTAAAATAAATTCCAGGTGGATTTATAATTTAATCATAAAAACTCAAAGTCTTTAAATATAATATAGACAAATTTTTATATTTTTGGGGGGCAAAAGTCTTAAGCAAGAGATAATACCTTCCAGAAAGATATAGAGAAAAATTATTGACAGTTTTGAATATTAAATACTTTTCAATTCTACAAAGAAAAAAATATATAACAGGTGAGAGATGGTAAGAAAGTATTACAGTGTTTAGTAGACAAAAGTTTAATAACCAAAATATATAAGGAACTCTCACAATCAATAAAAAAGAATCCAATAGAAAATTGGAGAAAGTCTACAAGTAGGCATTTTACAAGAAAAATACAAATGACCAATAATCATAAGATGTTCTAGATCACTAGTAGGAAAAAAAAAAATATTTCACCTATCAAATAGGCAAAAATTTTTAAATAGTTTTACTATCTGACATTGACAAGGGAGGTGGAAAAAAAACGTATTCTTTTATATTGTTTGTGAGACTTAAAATTGGCACCTGTTTTAGGGCAGTTTGGCAGCATCTATCAAAATTCATTCTCTTCAGTTTTAATAGTTTCTTTTTTAGGGCATCAAGCCCAGGGAAATACTGGTGCTTGTGCAGAAGGAATAGATCTATCAAAGACTATTAAATATGTATTGCAATAAGGAAAATGCAAGGGAGAATCAATAAACAAGTGCTTAAATTATGATACATCCCTATTATGTATGTAGGTTTTGAGTATCTACTATGCATTCAGCATTATACTGAGTATATTTCATTTAATTGTTAACTAGCCTGTAAGGTAAATGCCATTTTTCTCACTTAATAGATGAGGAAACTTCAGTCTCAAGACAACTTGTTCATTTCTCTTACCTAGAAAATTGACCAATTTGGGTCCTACAAGTCTGAAATGCCAGAAGATATAGTATAAGTATAGGCATTACAATTAAATGTCTAACAGGTAGAATCTTGTCTTACTTTAAACTGTTATGCCATCTGATCACATGTAACTATGCTATTTAGAGCAGCCTAATAATAGTACTTAGTCAATTTGGTAAACAATTCCAGTAAATTTACATCTATTATTAACTCATTTTCACCATTCCCTATCCATGGAAAGATATATGTATTTAATTGATAGATCTTGAGATAATCATGCTAAGTAAAGTAAGCCAGACAAAAAAAGTTGAAAACCACATGATATCACTAGTACAAGAAGAGCAGAGGTCAACAGTTCAGAGCTGCTGGAGTAGCTCCACGGTGTCTTCATGGTATAAGGTCTTTCCGACTTTCCATTTCATGTGTTTTTTCATTAGCATATGCCAATCATCTTAATGGTCACAAGATGCTCTACTGCTCTACTTCTAGGCTTCTATGTGCATTCCGGCGGGGGGCGGGAGAGGAAGGAGGATAAATGACTTGGAGACAGGAGCCATGTTCATTCAGAAAAGCAAAACTTTCCCAGAAATCTCCAGCAGACTTATGTTTATGCATCACTGATCATAACTCGGTCACTTGATCACTCCTAGCTACGAGAGAGGCTGCGAGATAGTGTTTCAATTGGGCACATTGTCTACCTGAACAAAATCAGAATTATTTCAGGAAAGAAGAAAAAATAGATATTGAGGAAGCAACAAGTAGTGTCTACCTCAGCAGTGTTCCAGTTTTATTACATTTGCTTCATGAGACCTATTTGGATGAACTTTTATCCTTAGTTTTTCATACATGGTTACATTTCAACAACTACAAACAATAAACACACATTAACCAAAAGAAACGAAAGCAAAACATCCAGTCAATTTGCATCATGTGTTAGTCTCTAACACATTGCTCCTTGCTAGTGGTGACATTTCAGAGTCACCACCACCCCACCACCACCAACTTAAACCTGCTGCTTATGCACTTAGAGTTTGATATGTGCTTTAGAAGGTAAATTTTCCCCTTCTTTCTCGGCCCTCCCACCCTTCTCCCTGGGCATCAGTGCTATGTAGCTTCCTAATGTCAATGGAGTAAATGGCATCCTTCAAGAGTGTTGGGAAGGAGATGGCCGATCTTTTCATCTGTAATTAAAAAGAAAATATGAAGAGAGATAGTGTAGTACCTATGATTTAACCCAGTGGTCCTCTGGCGTTTTAATTATGTATATCTATTAGTAAAATATTTCTGCCATGTACTCCCTATATGTATAAATATATTTTTAAGTTATATATGTTGTGTGTGTGTCTCATTGCGCTAACGTATTATGTATGTACTAAAATATGTAGAGGAAAAAATAGAACTTTAAAAGGAATGAGAAAAAAATAATTAAGTTTTTTTCCTCAATGGATTTTCTACCTCAGTGGAGACCTTTGCGCTTTCCACTTTGGAGAACACTGATTTATCTAGTCATTGAAAGCTGAAACTTTATATTTAACACTAAATTGGTATTTATTTATTTGTGTATTTGTTTGTTTATTGTCTGTATATATGTATACCTATCCATTTGCTCCTTTATCAGCCTTTTACATATTTCTCTTAATGTGACAGCTTTCTACTACACCAGGCATGGTCTCATCTTTCAAGTGTCCTACCCTCAGTACTTCTTTCTATCCTAACCACTCCTCTGTTGTGTTCAGAAGTATCCTACTCCATTCTTTGGCCGACCCATTCATTTCTTGTTTGTACTCTTAATCCCAACCTCATTTGCCTCTTCTTAAGACCTTGCTCTATCAGTTATCGTTGGTTTCCTCCTCTTCGCTGGCTGTTTCCATTCAGCCTTGAAACATGCTCAGGCTTCTTTAAGCATCCTTCTTTTGCCTCTGCATCTTCGTGAAACTTCTTCTGCTTTCTCTCCCATTTTTCACTGGAAGTCTTCCCATTCACCCACTGCATTCTGCATTCCTCCTCCAAACTGAACTGCCTTGCTAAGGTCAGCAGTTACTCTTGCTTTTTTTTATTCTTCTCTGCAGTATCTGACACACATCTTTCCTTCCTGTCCAGTCTTTCCAAGTCTTTTCTACAAGTTGAACTTCTTCCATTTTTACTTAAATACAGATCTTCCCCAGGTTCTCACCTTATCCTTTTTCTTCGTATATCCTCTTTTCCTATATGATCTTACTTACTTATAAGGCTTCGGCTCTCCCCTGTACTACTCTGATTATTTCCAAACTCATATATACTGCCTTGACCTCTTTTCTGATTCCTTGATTGGTGTTTCTAATTACCTGCTAAATATCTCTTTCCTGGTAACTCAGTGGTACCCAAAATATAACATGATTTAAGCCAAATTAATTTTGTTTAACAAGCCCCAAAACTGCTTTTCTTCAGTAGTTGTCATCCTTCCAGTTATACACATTGGAAAATTCAAAGTATCTTCCATCCATCACCAGATCTGTCCCTTTTAACTCTGAAATACCTCCATCTTCCCCATTCTCAGTGTTACCCACCCTAGGGAAACAGACTTATATAGTGGAACAACACACACACACACACACACACACACACACACACACACACACACACACACACCCCCGACCTTGGTTCAAATCCCAGTCCTGCCACTTAACCAGCTGTGTAACCTTGGGCATGTTGTTTATCTTATCAATAAATTGGGGGTACAGAAGTTACCGCTTAGAGTCATTGTTAGGATTTACTAAATAAAACAGGCAGTCAATCATCATCATCATCATCCCTACCTAGACTAGTAAATTAGATTCCTAACTGATTTACCTGCCTTAGGTTTCTCCTCTACTCCACCTTACAGAATGCCACCAGAGTTTCTAAAATATAAATGGGATTGTTTGTTTTTCTGGTAGTTTCCTCTTTCTCCATGAAACATTGAAACACCTCTGTCTTAGTTATATGAGTAAAGTAGTCATATACTTTGTCATACAGATCAAGACACTTTGGAGAATGAAAAGAAACATTAACTGAACAGGACTTCAGGACAACAGCCATAAACTGGGACTCCTGGGAGAACTAGGACAAATGGTCATGCTCCATATGATTTCTTTACAGTGTTCCCCCAGCCTCATCTCTTGACACCACACTGCTCATCATTCCCAAAACACAGGTCTAGAATGTCTAGAATGCCCCCTCCCTCCTCTTAGAAATAAAGTCATCTTTCTCACTCCTGCAGAATTAATCAGTCCCTCTTCCATAGACAATAACACTTTTCTACATCTCTAATGTAGCACTTACCATTCTATTTTAAACATAATTCAACTCTTTCTCACTGGACTTATGAACTTAAAGGTTCAATCTCACTTGCCTTTAAATCCTCAGGGACTTGCACAATACATGGGATCAAGTTTGTATTCAGTAAATGTTTATTGAATTAATAGATAAATTGGATTTATTGGTCTGCCTTGGACAATTCACATGTGAATAATTCAAAGCATTCTTTTTTTTTTTAATCTTTATTCCATTAAAAAAAAACTATATGGCAGCTTACAAAATAAAATATGTACTAGCATAAAATAAAAAAAAAGATATCTTTTTTTTCTTCATATTACATTATTTATCTCTACTTCACCCTTCAATAAAGTGTTTTTTTTACCTAATGTTTGGTCTTTCTTATCCATAATACCCATCTACCTAGCCACTTTCCCACAGGCCATGAGATCCAGTTTTTTCTATGAGATTTTCAAAAAGCTTTTGTTTTTCTGATACAAAAGAACAGATTTGGTTGGCTTAGTTATGCACTGCTCTTCCATCATCACTCTTCCTTCTTCAGTGGAATGTATAAGTGGTACCTGGAGATGCAGCAGCCATCTGGCAACTGTAATGATAACTGCCAACACACTAGGGATGGTGGAGTTGAAAGCCAGAGAAACTCGGGTCCCTAACAGCACCTCTAAGCCATTAAACTTGCCTTTAATTCCAGGATGTGTTGTATACTAAACAATAAGCTCTTGCTTCTCAAGAAATTGTTAGTTGGATTTTCTGCTTATTTGAAGCCAGACACAGTCCTAGCCGATAGACTCATCAACTTGTCTTCAGATATGTAACTTAAAATTTTTAAAGCAGTTTTTGTCATTTCTTACAGTGTCATAAGATTTAAATGAAATCAATGCTCTGTTGTTTTTCTATCTGATACAAGTATAAATTGCCTTTCTCAAGTTCTTCACATCCTGTCAATTGAAATAATAACTTTCACCACATGTTGATCAATAATGTCAGTGAATAACACTACTAGAAAATAAGGGTTTTGGTTTTAAGGAAGCAAGTTTGCAGATGAGATATTGTTTTATTAGCACATCTAAACACAGTCGAGTCACTCCATTTTATTTATTAAAAGCTAATCTAATATTTTAAAACTAATATTCAACCATTTTAGACTAAAGCACTCTATTTTCCATACTTTAAGCACACAAAGTAAAGATAAAATATTACTTATCTATGTAAGCTGTGTGAAGTGTTCCTCTGATAATAGTGGATCTACACTCTTCCTGCTTACCTGTTTTTAAGAGTTCTGTGTTAAATGGTGTATTTACTGTAACTGCATATTTTTGTAAATAATGTTTTCCAATTGAGTTAAGAAATGTATTTCTCTGTAAATAATGTTCAGAAGTTTTTCAAGCCTTTTAAGCTGTGACTTCAAGCCAAGAAGCTCTTACACTTTATATGCTGGCATATGCTTTAATTGCACCTATTTAACTGCATAGTGTTAAGAGGAATGTTTATTCAGCATTTAGTCAGCTTTTATGTGGTATTTATTTTAGTACCAAGGATGATTGCTTCAATGTTAATATTCAGCCACCTGTTGGAGAACTGCTTTTACCTGTGGCCATATCAGAGAAAGATTTTAAGAAAGAACAAGGTGAGTGATTACTACAGTTTACTAGAAATTGACATCCCAAATATGTGCTCATTTTTCTGGCTGGTCTCTAAGATAAATTACCATGTACTTAGTTATTAACAGATATCAGTACACAATCTTCTAATTTTTGCTAATGCTTTGCCTTTATAAAATAACCTTAAAAGTATATGTTTATATTCCGGGCATACCTGAAAATTGATTAATATGTCTTTAAAATACTTAACTTTTCAATTCTGGGAGTTGTGGTTTGCCAACCTAATGATATTCTTATGTATTTTGTATTCGTGAAGATGTCAAGAATTTGGGACTTAACCAAAGTTCTACCACTATAGATGTCATATTTCTGGGGTTTTTTTCCATTATAGAATTGTTTTTCATGTCTTACCAATATATTTTTCCCTGTACACATTAGAGTACTTTACCCTTCAAAATAAAGTCCTAATTATAGCTTTAAAATACCTAATTCTATATTAAAGAAATGTTATTTTATCAGACTATCAGAGCCAAAACATTTAAAAATGTGCACCTAAAAAGGAAATATTTTCAGCAGAATGAAAGTATTGTCATCTTGTGCTTGTCTCAGAGTCGAGCATACCTTCTAATAAAAATAATTTTTTTCTTACATGAATAAGGGAGAATAACTCTGACTGAACTTGTGTTTAATTAAGGATAGCATTTCTAAAACCGGAGAATATTTAAGTGGTATAGTTAGCAATTTTTAAGTTTATGGGAACCTAGGCTATTTTTTTCTCTGGAGGGAGATATCAAACAAAGATCCCTTCATCTTGAGATCGTTAATTTATATCCGTCAAGCTTCCAGAAAGTACTGGACACACACAAATATCTAAACTAAAGGAGAAGGGCATGCTTCCTGGCACTCCATCGTTGTAGTGCCAAAGATTTTTATACTATAAGCCTTTGCAATCTACAATGTCAGAAAGACCTGTTGTAGAAGACTCTCACAAAGAAAATCTCATGCAAGACTGTAAATGAATAGTAATCTTTTATTCTTCTGCCTTATTGTTAAGTGATAAAAAGAATGACTAAATCCATCTTTGCACTTGCTTTTCTTGGAAGTTGATTATTGCCATAGAAGAAAGTCATCTTTGTGATTTTATTTTTCTCTTGACAAATTGAATTGATTCTTACGTTTGCTATTCTTACCCTTGCTGGCAAAAGCCTGCCTCTCTGCTTTACACCTGCTCAGCAAACCAAGGTGAGTGGCACACAAGTGATTGAATAAGCTTGGGCACATTTATTGTTAGGGGATACTCTTTTTTTTTTTTTTTTTTTTTTAAGTGCTGCTAAAGTGTTTCTAAAGCAGCAGATTATCATATACCCTTTCTCTCCCTCAGCTTTGGTTTAGAATACTTGATATTTCGATCAAGTTTTTTGTGCTCTGCTGTGACTGAGGGATTTTTTCCCTGACTAACCATACAGAACCGTAAGCGCATAAGAGAGGTGCGCTTGGAGAACAGCTGTGGTCCTCTGTGGAGTTGTTGCCAAAATTCCTTTTTCTTCTGCCATTTTACTTCTATGGTTGTTGATTATTTGTCTGAATAAATCTGGCAGCTGTTTGCTATGTTTAATAGAGCAGAAAGGCTACTCTGAATAAAGCTATTTGAAAATTTGTTTATATGAAGTATTTGTAAATCCTTGCAAGTCTCTTGGCATTTCTGTATCATTCTTTCTGTCTTCCCAAATTCATTCTTTGATATGAGACTTGATGCTGGCAAATTTACCACAAGTTTAAAGAGTATTTTCAATAGCATCTTTTTAGTTATAGATTTCAGCTGGTTTGGCAATAGAGGTCTCAATTCTTAACTTTACACATGTATTTGTTATAATAAGGACGAGCTTAGCTTATTTCACAGAAGATACCTAGAATTGACTCAGTAACTGAAAATCCTAAATCAGAATAAAAATCAGTTTTTTCATATTTTATCAATGCAAACTTCTGGAAGGCAAAATGCTATTAAATTCAAGCAGTGTCTGTATGTGTTAGTACATGCTAGTTTTAACCTATATTTCCACTTTAAATAAAATGAACTTACATATTTAATATCTCATTTCACAGGACATGTATTTTAAGAATCAAGAAATGCATTAAATGTATTAGGATTTAACTGGAAAGATATAAATAAAAATCAAGGACTATGGTTCTGTTTTTATATTTAGATTTTATACAGATGTACATAATTAAAAAGTGTTTACAGTATTAAATAAGAATCTTCTAACAGATTGTACACATTAGATTAATATTTTTTAATGAAAAAGTTTTGTTTCTCATATATATAACCTCATCTATCCCTTTTTCTCAGTGGTTGGCATTTAGAGTTCCATGGCTAACCATGCATTTTATAAGGTTGATAGGCAAAGAGCTAAATGAAAGATTGGTTTATCCTATATATTCATATTATTCATATTCATGGTATTTATATGATGAGCCTTAACCAAGAGCATGATTTTTTTCATTGCTTTGAGTTTTGAGCCTTGCAAAGTTAGTAATCTAGCTGTTGGGTAATTTCAGTACCATAAATAATATGAGGTATCTTTTTTACTTAAAAAATTTTAATTCAATTTCTTCTTAAGGCCATTTTAATTATAAGATACCTAAGCCAATTGCTTATTCCAAACTGCCTCTCCTATTCATTTTCTTCTTATGAATTAAATTGGAAATCTAAAACTTAGAAAAAAATTATTTTATCTATTATATTATTTGCTTTGCATTTAAGCAGTTAATTACAGCTGATTAACCTAAATTAAGTGCTGTCCACTGCCTCACCAAAATTTAAATAAATTCTAATGAAGCAACAAATTCTATAGTCTAATAATTTTTTAACATTTTTCCAGTAACTTTACCTTTATTATTTATGAGCAGACAATATAATATGTAAAGTCTGGTTTTATAGGAGAAACTTTTAATGATACCTTGGCATATTTTCTTTCTCGTTAATTTGAGAATGCCTGATATATTTTCATTTAGAAAAATCTCTAGTTTAAGAAATCTAGAATGTTTACTTAATTTTATTATGATTTATGTATCCATCTTATGGGTTCCTAGCTAGCAAGATGCTAATTCTTTAAATGGTCAGACATTTACTATTTTCTGGCCCTTAACTACCACAAGCAATCATATTTGATGCCCCTTAATTAGAGCACCTTTTTTTCTTTCCAGGTTCTTTTTCCACCTCAGCAATCGAGACAATACATTTGCTTACCATGCTGCTCTCCTAAGTGTTCTTTTGCATGTAAATTAATCTTGATTCAGTTTACACTGTCATGCTGAGTGGTACAAATTGCCTATAACAATAAAACAGCATGAGTTAAAAATAAAGGGGGGTGGGAAGGCAGATTGAATGTGTGCCTTACTTGATAGGATGTTACTTTGCTTTATGCCAATACATTAGCTGACAATAATGAATCTTCTGTTCTGAAAAGCATGGTTTAGTTGATTTTTTTAATTTTACTTCAATGGAGCAGTACCTTGTCTTTTATAGACCAAGTTAGACAAACCATTAATGACAAGAGTGTTAAGGTTAAATATGAAGCAATGCATTCACTTCTCTGAGTGCTATCCATCTTTCCATTTACAGGAGCTTGACAAAAGTACTGGCTTTGTACAACATTTCCTTTAATTACATGCTGCGGGAAACAGGCTTTTAACATAAACATAGTTGCATTCATTTATTCAGCAGTTGCTCTTCAATAGAGCTTAATGGAGAAGGTTTAAATCCTAAATGAGTACACACATCTCTCAGCAGTGTTATGTCAGCAGCCACTGTGCTTTACTTAAAAGCAGTGTTTGACTGCTTGTGTAGTTTTTAAAGCTTTTGCCTAATATTGAAGTTAAACAGTCTAAGACAGAACGCAGTGTCCCCGAGTTTGAAAGTGGTTAGTAAAAGCTGCTCTTTGTTAAAAGCTAAATAAGTCTTTTTAGAGTGATTTAGGTTCTGGTATCCTCATACTGCTAGTCATAGGGATTTTTAAAAATTTCAGATTGTATTTGTAATGAATAACTAAATTAAATACATACCCCTGGAGATGCAGGGCCTTTCGAACACATAAAATCAAATTTTACCGTTTTCTTAAATTTTGTAGACTATTGTGCACATATCAGATGTCTCAGAAGATTATCATTTTTAGTAGATTTCATTAGGTGTCGGTGACATATCAAATCCAGAGAGATGACATTTATTATAATTATTTTGTTTATTTTAACCCAAATATTAAATTTCAATATTTGCTCCAAATATTTGGTATGTTATTGAATTTGTTCACTGAACATTTTTATATGAGCTTTTGATATTAATGGCATGTCTGTGTTAACTTGGTATGGCTTTTGTTCATGATTTTGCTTCTCTCTTAAATATTATTTGAAATGTCTCTGGTATTTAAGGTTTTCCATTTACATTTTTTCCTTTGTTTTCAAATGTTTTGCTTCCAGAAATTTCAGTTGATGTTTTTGTCAGTGAATATAGTGCCATTCACTAGGCAAATGCTGTTATCACGAAGGTAGCTTAGATCTGTGTACATGTTTTAGAACCACATAACTGCTC
Organism: Rousettus aegyptiacus; assembly: GCF_014176215.1. Taxonomy (NCBI): domain Eukaryota; kingdom Metazoa; phylum Chordata; class Mammalia; order Chiroptera; family Pteropodidae; genus Rousettus; species Rousettus aegyptiacus. Next base: position 67,462,488 of record NW_023416311.1, read on the forward strand.
AGTGACTTTCAGCATCGTTGAGATAACTTTGCTCCATCATATTGAGGCCATTCATCAGGAAATGCTGCTAGTTATTCAAGAATCACTTTGATTTGTTCTCAAGCAGCATTTGACAAGAGAGATCTTTGAATGAAAAGGAGAATAGGAAAAAAGATCTCAAAAATTAAAAGCTTAATAGTTTACAGATGCTAAATTAATTGAGTATATTTTAAAGGGACTGAAATTGATATTTCATCTTTGTGAACTACATTTTTATCCTATCGTATTTTAAATAATATTTATTAAGAGTGATGTTTGACTGCATTTTTACACATTTTCCTGCACAATAAAAATTAAAAATTTTTTGAAACAGTTTCAGATCATTTTATTCTGAAGTGGTATTTCTTTTCTTGAAGAAAGCTTTCGAATTTGGCTATGAGCTTAAAATTATTTTAATGTGATTTTCATAAAGAAGTTAGTAAAAGGTAGCCTTCTTTTACTTTTACAGGAATGCTAACAGGAATGAATGAAACTTCTACTATAATCATCATTGCACCACAGAATTTCACGTCCTCTGTGATCCTTCAGAAGGTTGTAAATGTAGCCAACGTAGGTGTGGTTCCTTCTGGCCAAGATAATATACACAGGTAGGTTCACCAACACGTGATATGGAGATAGCTTGTATACATGTATAAATTTATAATTTTCAATTCATAGTTTTCCTTGGAAATAACTCCTAAACATATACATGCCCCCCTTTTCTGATGCTATATTTGATTGATTGGTTTTGGTTAAGGCCCTCTTCCCTATTTCTTATAATCCTTATTAGCACACTGTTATGGACTATCCTGAAAGATACAGAGAGTATACCAGCATTTTATAAGAGCTTGATGATTTGTAAAGAAACCCTTTTTAAGAATTGATCTTATTTCATCAGATTAGGTAGATTTCCAAGAAAAACTGTTTTGTAAAGTAGTAGAGTTGGACTTTTTTACTTGAAAGAAGGGAAGCTTGGGTACTATATACAGATTTCCTTTTGATAGCAGTCCCCTAAGGCTGCTTCCAGTAATAAAGAGCTGCTAGAAAACCAGCATAGGGCCAAATGCAGCTTCTGGTTCATAGACCAGGAATATCTTCACCACCAAGCATCGAAAGCATGAGATCCGAGCCATATGTTTTTAAAGGTAGCAGAAAATGTGATTAATATGTCTGTCCTCTATGTATTCGTATGAATGAATGCCAGTGGCTTGAAATGAAAGTAAAGATAAAAATGATTACCCCTTAAACATGCAACTGTTACTTAGTCCTCTGTGAGCTTAAGGGAATTCATTGCAAACCATCTTTAACTCCTCTGCCATTCCACTGAAATGTTGTACTTCTGCCATTTATACACACACGTGTGTGTGTGGGGGGGGGGGGGTGGGTGTGTGTAAATTTAAAATATAGAGGAATGCCTTCAGACATTTAAAAAAAAATTTTTAATACAGGGGAAAGAGAGGCCTCATGTAAAGAGTATGGCAGGCGATATAGGGTTTAGACTCAGCTCTGCCATTACTGGGCTCAATAATCTTGGGCAAGTTATAACTTCTCCTTATGGACATTAAGTTCCTCATCTGTTTGGAAATGGGTGGCAGGGAAAAGAAGGGGATTTGAAATGAAATTCTGTGTTATCTATGGAAGAATATTGAACTTGACGTTAAAAAACTGAGTTCAAGTCTTGATCTGCCATTATCTAGAGTTGCCTGACTTCGTCTACAAATGGTGACAGAATGAAAGCTACATGTACTAGTCAAAAAAAAACATTTACCTTGTTCTTTTGGGGGATTTTGTTTTTTGTTTTTTGGGGAGTTTTTTGTTTATTTTTGTTTTTGAGAGGAAAGTCCTTAAGTAAATGGCTCAAGAGGTCCGATAACTTCCATTTCTTGATTTATGGCAAGCCCTATCTATCTCACATAGGGTGATGATAAAAGAATAAAATGGATATGAGGTCATCATGCTGGTACCATGGAAATACAGTTATCTGTCAGTTAATATTGTTCAATAGGGGGAAAAATGAACAGAAGACTTTTTAATGAAAATATTTTGGTTCTTTTCCTGTTTTGTTTCTGCTTTTTAAATACTTTTTCACTTCTTGGGTGATTTTCTCGTTTTATTTATGAATCCTTTGAATTATTTTAAATAACCAAAATATCATACATCGACTGTAATTTTTAGCTTATACAGTATGAAATTTTACCTGACACATCTAGTGTTCAGTAATACTTCAGTCCTATTTTAATATGTTCTTTTGTAAAGTACAAAAAGACATAGGGTAACACTGGGAACTTCTAATTTACTTTTTGTTTTGTTTTGTATGTGGGTTTTTAACTTTTCTGAAAGCAATGACAGCTTTCTAGATTTTTATTTCTGAGAAAAAAAAAATAGCAAAATTACCTTTCAAAGCCAGCTAATATGAAGGGTATTTTCCTCTTGGGAAATAGACTAAAAAAGACACTTAGCATAGTTGCGTAATTCTTATTAAAACACAGTTTGCCTGTAACTTGTTTTGGTAGTTTGGAACTTAATGCCTCTTCAGATGATAAAATTATAGTCAATTCTCAATTATCCATACTAATGCAGACAGACACACAACTAAGAACCATGATATTTGGCTTTGGCATGCAGAGATGGTGCTCAAACTGAAGCATTTGTGGTCCACAGTGTCTTAATGCTGTTCTATCAAGCCCTATTATCAGCAGCCAGCCTGGTGGTTGGCTCTGTAAGTTAAGGGAGGAGCCCAAGTTACTACAGAGTCAAAAATGAATAAAATGCCTATATGTAATCAAAAATAGGTTGTAGTATCTTAACTTGCCTCACAAGCCTCATCATACTTAATTGAAAATGTTTTTACATATATTTTTATAGTTAAAGTATGGTTAATAATAATGTTCTAAATTTTAGTAAGCTTCCAGGTAAGTATCTAGAGTTATTTGTATTTTTCATACAGAAATTGAAAAAAATTGTTATTCTGCATATGTAACATTTTGCCATTCTTTTATACTCAGTAACAATTAAAAATAAAAATTGTTAAAATCTGTACCAATGCCTTTCTTAATTTCATTTAAAATGAAGTAACAATTACCGTTTATACTATAACAGAAATTTACACTTTACCACTTTGCTGAATTATGTTTTTAACAGTAGTGTTCAATATTACATTACCCTGTGGTATTAATGAGTTTATATATCTAAGTTTATATATTAATTGTTAATAAGAAAATTAAAATCTCTGTGAGATTTTTGAGTGGCTCCTTAATTCCTCTGTGATGGTTTCTTTTTTGAGTGCATGAAGAGTAGGACTAAAGCCATTTCTGTATTTATTAATGGTACTCCATTTAAGATTACTTTAAAAAACAAAGATAAAGCATTTTGACTTAGTATTTTAAGATATTATAAATTTCAGTTGAATAAATTATTCTTGGCTGGCCTATGTGCTACTTAAAAATTTTAGGATCTTTTATTTCCAAGAGGGCTTTTTAATAAACATTATGCTTTCTGGCCATTCAGTGAATTAAGTTCCTATTGTCCAGTTTGGGAATAATTATTTTTACTACTTCCATATTTTGAATATTTTTTACATTAAATATCAAGTGAAAAACACGTAATATAAGAATTAGCTAAGAAAAAGTGAACTTCATTAATATGCAGAACTGTGTAATAGTATAAAGTAGAAATTTTGATGAAATACATAATAGAAAATGGCTCCTAAAACATCAACAGAAAATGGCCTCCATTAAGAAAAAGTCAGTTAAAGGCTCACAAGTTTTATGGAATTCACTTCAGAAACCAGGAGCATTTTCTATTAGTTAACTATTTTTAAAGATCAATTGAGAAAGCATATCTGCTGTTAGATTATATGGCATTTAGTTTAATTTTCTAAATGAGCAATGATATCAGAAAGCCAACCAGTATACTATTAAAAGACTTTGTTTTCGTTTCTGTGGTACTTACTTGCCGATTGGAAAAGCTGTTCTGTGCGAGCAAAATCATCTTACTGAGGTCTACAAAGCCATAGTCATTGTGCCAATCTGCTGTTTTCCAAATTACAGTCACCATATATTAAGAGTAATGTAGAAATGTGAATCAAAAAAATTACCAAAAAGCACTTTTTGTAAATAGGCGCAGCTCGATATCTTAATGTCCTGTGTTAAATATTCAGGGTCAAAATATATGAGATATACTATGCATTGTAAAAATCTTAAAACATTACTTAAAACATTACTAATGAACTAATATGTAAATAAAATTATATACAAAGAGCAGAATGAACACTAGTAAACTAATATATGAATGGACACAAGATTTCATGTTTTAGGAGAGGAGATAGACAGGCAGTGGGAATCCTATGCTTATCCAGGGCCCGGAAAGATTTTTTATGCTCCTCTGAGTAGGAAATCAAGTAAGTATTGATGAAGGAGGTTCGTATTCAACAACAGAAATAGATGTACCCAGCAATTGCATTTCTGGGTATTTATCCAAAGAAAACCAAGACACTAATTCAAAAAGATATATGCACCCCTGTGTTCACTGTGGTGCTATTTACAATAACCAAGCAACCTAAGCGCCCATCAATAGATGATTGGATAAAGACGTTGTGGTACATATATACAATGGAATATTACTCAGCCATAAAAGAAATGAAATCTCACCATTTGCAACAACATGGATGGACCTAAAGGGTATTATGCTAAGCAAAATGAGTCAGAGAAAAACAAATACTGTATGATTTCACTTATATGTAGTATCTAAAGAACAAAATAAACAAAATGAAAACACATTCATAGAGACAGAAAACAAAGTGGTGATTGCTGGATTGGTGGCAAGGGGATTGGGTGAAAAAAGATGAAGTGATTAAGCAGTACAAATTGGTAACTACAAACAGTCATGGGGATATAAAGTACAGCATAGGGAGTGTAATCAGTAATATTGTAATAACCATGTATAGTGCCAGGTGGCTACTAGACTAATGAGAGGATGACTTTGTAAATTATATAAATGTCTAACCATTATGCCATACACCTGAACCAATATTCTATAATATTGAATGTCAACTCTAATTGAAAAATAAAAAATTTTTAAAAAGAAACTAAGACGTATTTGCTTTTATTACTTGTTTATCTTCTAATAAAGATACCAGTGTACAGTGACCTAAAAGCAGAAAGCTGAACATCTATAGCTCCAAAATCTCTCAGGTTTACTTTTTTATTTTATTTTATTTTATTTTTGTACAAAAGACCCATGTGGGAGTTTATGTAAAACTCAGATTCCTGGGCCCACACCCCAAAACTCATATTCATTATATCTGGGACAGGGCCCAGGAATCTGCATATGAGCCAATACAGCAAGTGTTTATACAGCAAGTGTTCCAGAGTTTACACTCTGAGGCAGCCTTGTATTATCAAGTTAATGATAGCCATATGCCACATTTTAAAATATATTTTTCCTATATTTATATATTTCCTTTTTACCGATTAGTCATTAAGGGATACCTATAGTCAAGATTTTTTTTAGTTTTTCTTATGTCTTCCAATGCGCTCCATCAAGAGAGTATATTATTATAATAGTAATATCTATGAAACAGTCTTAGACTGTTGTCTTTCAGCAGTCTCAACTATTTTACATTCATATACAATATAGTGTTAAAAAGAGTTGTCATACTACCTACGCATTTGACCCTTTCATGAACAATAAATTGACCCTGTAAGGGGAGAATGTGATATTTGAGTGAAAACAGAAAGCCTTGTCTCTGCAATGATTCTATTTTAGTTCTTATTCAGTAAGACCTTGAAACATTAATTTGTATTCAGTATTTATATTCCTTCCCCCTCTGTATATCTTAATCTATGGTTTGGATTTTATCTACCTTGTCACTTTTTTAATTTGCAAGTTTTGAGCAACTTGTGAGTAATTAGTAGAGTTGCTACTTAGGTCCTTAACTATTAGGAAAGTCCGGTGCTATGAATGGAAAAGTGTATCCATAGCAACCTGGCAGTCAACATTTTAATTTATCAACACATTTGAAGAGTTTATTTGTTTCAGGTTTAAAATAAAAATTTTTATTTAATTAAAATAGATGTAAAGAACAACTTGTTTCATTTCTAGGCCTTAAACTCATGATGGTCCACAGTTATATACATGTGTAATGATTTTTAATAGGAGAAATACTGGTGTGTAGTATTGTTTCCATCCTAAAATATCTATATTGTGTAACTCCAATATTTCTAGAAGATGTTTGTGACAGATTTCATTAATGCTGGAGTTACAAACAAGAATGGCATAGTCACTTCTTGGTAGGTTATTTGATCTTTCCGTTTCTTCTCTTCTTAGGTTGACCAACGTTTGGGTTACTGTCTTTGTTAATTGTTTTATTTTTTCCCTAGTCACTGGGTAATTTTAAAAGAACATAATGGAAAACAATAAAGTGATGCCTTGGCGCCCAAATCTTATAAGCCCTGATACTACAGTTTCCATTCTTCATCTATCTTAGAACAGAATTTTGTATAAACAGTCATTAATATGAAGGTACCAGGTTTTGTCTTTTCTACAATATGGCAAATTTGGGATCTCAAACAGGACTAAGGATTTGTGGGACCTATTTAGAAATCAGAGTTCTTTCTCAGGTTGGTGCTCGTCCACTAGAGGACAGCACTGCTTTTTATCTGACTGCTTTGATCTCTGCAGGCTCTGTGAGCAGCATTTCATTGAAAAACAAATGTGGACCTCAGTTAATTTTTACACGGAAAGCATATTTGGATATTTCAGAAATAACCAAACTACACAGCCGATTTTTGCTTTTAAAAATTCTTGATCTAAGTTATTTTTAATTTCAGCACTTACGAGGTAATATTCTACTAAGCAACAGTTTTACTAATAGGAATATATGACTTTTCATGTAAAAATGAAAGGTATTCTTGATGACTTTCCTTCTGGGTTGACAATTTTATAAGGAATCAAAGAGGATGGGGTAAGACTTTATTTGTTTTACAATTTGGTTTTCTGTTGTTAAGCCCCTCTCACCCCACCCCCACCAAACGGACAAACCAAAAATTCTCTGAAATAGCTGGAATGTTTCATGTCTTCTTTGAGAAAATGTGCTCTGATTTTTTAGCTTTCCTATACAAAGAAAGAGAATACATCATTGACCAGAGAGTATGGGGAATCATTTTTTTATACCATCTCTAAAGATTAGAATAGAAAATAGAGAGTCCTAAATTGTGATGGTGGCTTATTTTTTGTTTCAACTCTTCTCAACAGAATGTCAAAGGAAAATACTACAATATTGCTGGTTGATTTTTTAAAAAATAAGACTGAAAAATACATTGCTTTAGATAAATTTTCTAAACTTGAATCACATGTAAATGTATTTCTCAAAATTAATTCAATAGTGTGATGGGCTTGAATTTCAAATACAATTTTGTAGTCAATAAAATGGAATTTTTTACAATTTATAAATTCTCAGCCTGTTTAAAATGTTCTGTTATATTAACTCAAAGTAATAAGGATTTATTTTAAATTCTTTGGAAAATAATGCTTCAAATGACCATGCTTAGATATTTGATGTTAGGAAACTTATTCAAACTAGTATTTCTTACATATAATCATTGTGTGGCTTCATTACACATTTGTCAACTTTGGACTAATTATTTTTATACAGCTAGGGCAGGGCACTGCATCTTGTGATCGTCTTTCTTACTAATAGGATTCTGTCTGCTTCAGCAGGCAGTAATTGAAGGCTTCATGTACAGGGTAGGAAAAAAAAAGTTTTAGCCTGAGTGGGCCATTGTCACAGCTTCTGGTAACCAGTAGAACAGAAAACACAAGAAAATTGAACTCAGAATAGAAAAATCAGAAACCAGGAAGACTATCCAAGAGAAAAAAAAAAGCATGTCTTAGAGCTGTTGCATTAAGTGTAGCAAATATGATTCTGTATAAAAAAAAATTTATGTTTGTGAATACGCTGGAGGTTGATGCAACCTCTCAGATAAATATATATATTTTTCAATTCATGTTCTCTTATTAATATTTTAATTGTTAAAAACAATTCAGTTGTGGAATCTTTTCCTTCTAACAAAGAGCATTTATGGTCTATAGCTAATTTCTCACAAATCTAAAATAAAAAAATGTGGTTTAAGTGCACAAGGAAATAAGTCCATGTCTTATAAACAGCACATTTGTTCAAAATCGTTATTATTTGACTTGTTTTTGTAATTCTGTCAATAGTCAAGACAAATTAACTTTTTTGAGAGGGAGGGTTTATACTATCATTTAGACTTGGCAACCAGTTTATTTTGTCTTTTCTTTAATCTTAATTCTTATGGGCTTCAAAGATTAAATGCCAGTTGCTTGTGATAATGGACTAAATTTTTAATAAAATGAAATACATATATATCCAAAAAGTTTTACCTTCTCAGTTGGTGGTTACAAACAGTGAGTGCTTGGTGGTGAGATGAAAATGAAAAAATTTTAAAAATACCTAGATGATATCTATTTAATAACACGGAGCCCGTCGTACATAGGCAATACATCTTTAACTGTCGTCCATTTATTTGTTCTCATTTATGGTGTTACTGGTGTTTGAAGGTGGTCAGTCTCCTTCCTATTCGTCCCTCCCTATGTTACAGCTCCATTCAAGAAGGTTTTATATTTTTCATTGCTGGTGTCTCTTTTGAGGGAGTGGATGGTGGGAGGTGTTTAAAATATTTTAAATCTTTAACAGCAGAAATTAAAAAAAAAACATGACAAAGCATCATGCAAGAGGATCCTTTGCATTATAGAATACTACAAAATCAAGTACACAGTTTTTGACAGGAAAAATATTCCTTTTTAAAGTTTTCAGAACATTAATAGGTTATATTCATATTAGGTAAGTAAGAAAAGCCTTAATGGATCTATTGACTGATTAAAAAAATATTGAGTGTGTTTTTGCATATGTTAAGAGAATGTGTATGATCTAGAATCAGAATGTTTGGGTTCAAATTCCCCCTGGACCATTCACAAGCTGTGTGTCCCTGAGCAAGTTTCTCAACTTCTGTCGGCCTCGGTTCCCCCATCCGTAAAGTGATCTGTTACACAGAATCAAATGAAATAACACAGGTGAAATACTTAGCACCCGCTGCATACAGCACTTAATAAGTGGTAGCTGCTATTATTGATGATGATCAAAAACTTCACATGCCTTCTGAAAAAATTGTCAGAGTATGATCTTAGTTTGAGGCCAAGAACAGAGGTTCTGATGCCAGCTATTAAATTTAATATGTAAGTATTTGACCCAAGCTGTCTTTATAATCAATGTTTATTACATCCAAAAGCTAGCTCTTTCTTATTTACTAACTAGTAAGTAGTCTTTCCATAACTATCTTTTAAATTGGGAGGTACAGGATTAATAAATTCTGAAGAGTGGCATTTGCTTTCCATGGACCAAAACAAACCAATTGTGATCATCTGTATTCAATTAGATACATCCTTTTGAACTATAAAATGAGAATATCAGAACATCTGATCTTGTAATCTTCTGCTTTAAAACATTGCTCCCACTATTTGTGCCTACTAAGACATAGAGACCTATTTAAAAGGCAGTAGCTTTTACATCAGCTAACAGATTTTATTCCTAAAATGATTTACTTCGTGTGTTTCCGCTGCAGTGTAAGCAAATGCCTTCTTTCTTTCATGCCCTATTCTTTACAGTATTGATAATTTTGTAGTAATAGGATTTCAAAAACATGTACAAGACACTAATTTTAATTTTTGTAAACATAGTTACATCAAAATTGACGTTTATGTGTCCTGAGCTTGTGTTATTCTAACATTAAATTTAAGTTTTTAATAGAAAGGAGATAAAATGTGCCTTGGGGCTATGTAACCCTGAAATTCAAACAGTGCTTTTGTGTTCCTGTTCAGACATAATTTCCTTCTCTATGGTCCCAAGGCACGAGCATTAAGTAAATAAAGGGACTAATAAGACTATTGTTTACATAATTATAACCCTGTCCAAATAGGGGCCACTGTAGAAATATTTGTTGAATGAAGATACGGTGATGACCAAACCTGTGGAGGAAGTTGCTTGAGTGGGACAATAGAGCTACCTAGTATTATTTGGCGACATGATTTAATAGAAATACAGAAACAGGATTCTCCCAATGAAGCATAGGACCTCAAAATTTTAGACAAAAGAAATGCACAAACCTGCAATGTTGATAGAAAAGAGAGGTCATTTTGGGGTTGGTAAGCTTTGTGTTCTCTCAAAGATGAAATTGGGGTACCCAGTTCCTAATCTATTGTGTGGCCATCTGAAGAGCAGATGGGTATGTATGGTAAGAGCTTTATAATACCTCTTTCAAACATTGGTATGATTTCTGTTCCGAAACTGGTTACTTAAAATTGTTTCAGTAGAAAAGCTGCTTTGTTGGATGCCTTGCAAGCTCTCAGCATCTTTGGAAAGAGTAGCTCTCCATGTTTGCAGACAGCACACACACAAATGGCTGGGAAGGCTTCTAATGTACTTGATCAACAACCCATTAGCTAACACTTTAAAACACAACTTAAAAGTGTTGATAATATTTTCAATTTAGTAAAATTAGCATATTTGTTTTGCTTTTGATGCATTATTCTAATTATTGTTGGAAAACTGATTTTCATGATTCTATTTAGGCCAAAAATGGCTTGTTAGGTTTCAAAAAAAAAGAATCTAATGTTTTATGAGATCTTGATGTCATTTCAAAAAAAAAAAAAACTCAAAAAAGAAATTACTTTTCATTTAAAGAGAATCTGCTTCCTGCTTAAGTGGCTAATATTTTAATTAAGTCTGGAGTGAAGTTTTTCTGAGAGTCTCCTGATAAACTCCCTCTTTTATGTTGATGGTAATTAAACAGATCCCTGAGGACACCATGGGCTCTGTGCAAGGCCCCTGCTAATTGTCAGACATGAGACACTGACCAGTTGGTTTGCTCTTGAATAGTCCGCAGCGTGCTGTCAGCGCGGCAGTTTTATTTTTATGTATTGTGAGCTGTTGTCAGGGCTAACTGGGTGCCATTGTGGCTGAAGATGTTGCGCAAATTGAGGCAGATGGCTCAGATTCAGACACGTGTCATACAGAAAGGGGAAAGGGGATTGGCCCTGCAAAGTGGGGTCATAGCAGGTCACAGACCTGCTCTACACTTGTTAGTGTTTTCAAAAGCTCATGTGCAGCAACTTTGTTTTTCTCCAGTCATCCTTGCAATCAAACCCCCTGCCCACCCCCCCCACCGCTCCCCCACCCCGCCCCAAAAAAAGTGTGTGGAACATGCTCTATGTGGAAAATGGAGGCCTAGGAGGGTACCATCCTCTTCCTCCATGTCTCCGGGGCTCAACTGTGCATGCAGAATGAATTAGCAGGATTGACAGAAGTTCATTGTGCCTCCAACGGCTTTTCAGTCAATTGCAGTGCTTAAAAGGCTAGTTTTGCTTTTAATTCCATGTAATTAGTAGGTTCTTCATGTCTTGGAATTTAGTAATGGAGCTTTAGACCTCAAGTTTCCCCTATTCTAAAACAAAAAAGAAGCATCTACTATTCTAAACATCAAAAGAAAATTTTTAAAAAGGGAGTGTGATGTTTCACTTGGCTGTCACGTGATATTGTTACATGTCATTATCAACATTAGAGATTGAACTTGAATATTCTAACATGCGTAAATTCATTGAAACAAGTTTTATAATGTACGTTAAATTATCTAACTTGCATAATCATTTCCAGATACGAGGAATTTAAAATTTCATGCTATTAACATGTTTTAAAAATAAAAATATAGTGCTTCATTTTAAATGGACCTGTGCATGGTAAAATGTTAAGTATCAAAGGAGTGAATGATTTCCAATTTATAGGAATAGAGAATTATTCACATGCATCTATTCAAACTAATAAGTAAAATAGACTTCCTTTTCCTGTTCTTTTCTAAAGATGCACTAAAATTACCTGCTTGTGATACGCATGGTGCTGGGCAGTTTATTGATTTTTTTCAGAAGAATGCTTGGCTTTGGGTTTTTGGCAGTAGGGAGCCTGTAATAAATTATTGAGAAAAAAGAGTTATTTTAAACCTATTTGAATTTATGCTGTCTCCTTCTCCCCCCTCATGATAAAAGATCTCTCTCTCTTTTTCTTGCAGGTTTGCAGCTAAAACTGTGCACAGTGGGTCATTGATGCTAGTCACAGTGGAACTGAAGGAAGGCTCTACAGCACAGCTTATCATAAACACTGAGAAAACTGTGATTGGTTCTGTTCTGCTGCGGGAGCTGAAGCCTGTCCTGTCCCAGGGGTAACCTGCTTACATCTGGACTTCAGAATCTGGCACACAACAAAAGTGCCTGGCATCCACTACTGCTGCCTTTCATTTATAATAATAGCCCTTCCATCTGGCAGTGGGGGAAGAATACACTCTTGACATTCTTGTCTCCTGCTTTAGAATGCTAGTGTGTATCTATCATGTATGCAATACTTCCCCCTTTTCACTGTGCTAACCAAAGAACATATATTTTACTGTCAGTTATCAACTCTTGAATCCATGCGGCATTTTCTCAACCCTATACTTCTGTCCTTTCCATCTTCCTTCTCTTTTTCAATGATGATAGACATGAATTAGATATTTAAAGTTCATTGGAAATCATCTTCCTCCCTGGTAACCAAAAATTAGCCTAGAAATAATCTAAATGGCCTCTCAGCTTGGTATGTGAAAACGGGATAGCATACTTTTTAGAATTAAATGCTAAAACAATAAGGTCTCTAAAATTTCGTTCTGTGAATTTCCTGGTATTGTAATTGGTTATTGAGAACTGTCATCATGAGATTATCTCTGAATAACAGGATGAATAAACTGGCATATGAAGAGCATTTGTCTTTTGCATTTTTAATGAGAAATTGTTTCTAATCCTGAAGTTTATATGCTGAGGTTTCTTTATTCTAAAGTATTCTACATTATTGCAGAAAAGCAATGGGGTTTAGTGGAAGAAAAACCACTTTCAGACCAGGTAGATTTTCTAAATTTGTTACAGAGTAGTTAACTATAAGAAAAAAAAATTTGGTGTGTGTAATCTTCATGTTGCAAAATAAAACATCTCTTTACATGTCATTTAGATCTATCAGTAGAGATCTCTTTACAGGGCCTATTACACCTGCTGAATAAATTCTTTGAATCTCATTGTTCCTTTGTAGAGCTTGATGCCCAACTTCGATGGACTGAAATGCCTTTGGTAACTAATATAAAACTTAATTGTAAAAATCTTAAAACAAGTTATACGATCGACATATTAGCACCATTCCCTAGAGTGTTTATTTTATTTGAAAACTTAGACAAGTTACTATTTTTATTAAGATTATTCTGTAATCAGAAAATTTCTTTTTGAACCACTCAAAATTTTATTTACCTTTCTGACACTTAATGAGTAGTAAGTTTTAAGATAGTATATGCTAGTTAGTTCCCTTTGTATAGAGAGCCACATAATGATTTTTAAAAAATAAAAAGGAGAAGATGCATTTATTGAAACATTGTAGATCATATAAAAAAGGTAAAAAAAAAAAAAAAAACCAGGATGAAACATTCTTGGGGTATACATATTGAGAAGAACGCAACACTGGAAAAAACTTATTTAAATTTTCAAGCTAGTGAGTTGGAGAGAACAAACAAAGTTGTTAGATTTCCCTGCTCCTGAAATACCGCAGTGACTCTGAGTGAAGAGGCCTACGGCAGTGAGGTCGCCGCGCTCTGCGCTACCCCACTCTGGAGCCTCGTACGCGGCGAAGACACCGGCACCAAGAAGCTCCTCTTCCACCGCAACCCATCGGCATTTCTATTATTAACCCTTTTTCTCAGAGCTTCATAACTTTGGATTTGTAAGTCAACAACTTTTTGAAACATATTAGTTGGCAGGCTAATTACCTGTTTTTCTGAGAAACATTTGTACTTACCCTCAGAGCAGAGGGAAAAGTGCATGTTGTAATGCAGAGAGATCGTTTTTATCTCAAGTGAGACCACTCATCTTTGACAATAGGTAATGCATTTGTAAGTTTTTTAAAACTGAGGAAATTTCAATAGGACTTTACTTCTACATAAGTATTTTTGACAGATAACTTTTGATTTAAAATCTATTATATATTAATAATATACTGTGGTATTCTAACAGTTGAAACCATTTTGATATCAACAGCTTAATATCTTTTAAATATTTTTCACACAAGTGAAATTAGAAAAATTACCAAAATTCCAAGTTTCAGGTTTGCATGTTTTTTTTTTTTTTCTTTTTGGTACGGTGATTCAGAGTTCTTTGCCTCGTATTTCCTTTAACTTTATCATAATCCATGATTATCTTTAAATTGTTCCATTGAGTCGAGTTAGTCAATGTTCAATTCTTAATTCTAGCTATATTTTTTCATTTTAATGTCCACTTAATGGGACATTTTATGTACACCGATCTTGAAGAATGGCTCTCATAGTGTATTTCAGACTGAGCCTCATTTTTAGTATCACAATATATTTGCCTTATTTATTACAAGAAAAAGAGAATGTTTTTATTCTGAAGAAACTGTAACAATGAACTTAACAAATTAAAGTACATGATACTTGCCCTTCCCAATAACTATTTGCAAACATTTGAATAGCTTTATAATAGCTTATGAAAAGGTTTGCCCTTGAAACCTGTACTTCTGTTGTTAAGAGTTTAGACGTTACTATTAGAGAAGACACGAATCCAGAATGTTAAATAACAGAGAGAGAGGCTAAAAAAAATGTCGGACCAGCTAAAGGTAAACCTAAGCTCTTTCACCATTTTTGTTCCCTCTCTCTAATCTCTTATTTTATAGGAAACTCTAAAGGCATAAAAACCCTTTCACATAAAGGAGGAGGGAGCCCCATGTTATAATATAATTAACAGAGCCTTGCCTTGCCTTTCCATTTAGGGACTACATCCACTGTGGAATGTGAAAAACTTTGGTAACCCTTGTCAAAGCGTATGGTAAAAAAGGAGATATCCTCTATCCCCCCCAAGAAACCTAGAATCCAATTGTCGGTAGGCAAAAAAAATGATAACGTTGAGTTTATTAAGTTAGTGAACCCTGATTTGCAAACAGATTTTGCTTATATACTTAACACAGGCTCACCTCCTGACTACCCACATACACTTCAGGTGCCAGGTCCAACAGCTTTAAACAATCAACCCCCAGAGACTTGCTGAACCCATCTCTTCACCTCCACCTCTGCTGTCCTCACAGGTGACCGGACCAGACTCGCCAGCCACTGTGTGCACACTGCTTTGGTTCTCCCATCAGTTGAAGGTTGGTTCGTGGAAAGACAGTTACTTTCTGATCATTTATTTGCTTATTTTTTAAATCTTCTTTCTTCTTCCCTTCTGTCTTCCCCCTTGACCAGTTACCTCAGAAAGTTGTGGTAACTTTCACTCTCTTCTTGGGGTTTTAGATGAATTAAAAAAAAAAAATCAAGTTTATTATACTGTTGTAGCTTTAAAGGAATGGAAATCGTGTTTAATAGGAAAATATGTCCTTTTATGGACCTGAAGATTCTTTTCTGAATCTGTGCAGTCTCTGTCTCCTTTACTTATGTGACTTCCTGACAAACAGCATTCAGTACAACTAAATGAATGTTTTACTCTTCCTATTTTGGTAACATTACTTTTTATTTTTCTTTCACTTTTCAGTTGTGTTAGGGAGTAAGCAGAATTATAAGATCTGACCTAGTAAGTTAACCAACATGTGTAATTGTTTTTTGAGGAAAAACATTTTAAATTCCATATTGCTACTTGACCAGCAAACTTGGAATATAGCCATTCAAAAGTTGAAATGGTTTCTGGGAAACATCATGAAGCAGTTTCATGATTGTCACATCACACCAGTAAAAGCTTTTGAGTTTAGGAGAAGAAGTAATCATTGGATTAGTGAGTTCTGAGCAGATTTAACTGAGGGGATGAAGCTAGGTAGGTCTCAAAAGTAGGGTGGCACTTAGAAGAGAAAAGAGAGTTTCCAGGAACAGGAGAAGGAAGAGTGTATTGTTCTTAACTGAGGCTGTATCTTAAAATGTTTTTTAAATACCTTTGTACAGAAAGCAACAATTCCCAAACATCAACAAAAGTAATGTGTTGCCTTCCTCTCCTTGCCCTCATTTCTCCTCTTTCCCCTCTCAACCGTCTCTCCCTCCTCTGAAGCCATCCCTTAGCTCCCACCTCCATGGTCCATGGTAGTTTAGAGGAGAAATGAATGGTTGAGATACTACAGATGGGGCTATGCTTCATTTGTAAACAGGACAGCGGCAGAAGAAAAAAAAAATTGGAACCATTGAAATAGAAATCAGGAGAATCAGGCTTTGTTGGTTTTACTCTCCAGTTTGTAAACCAGTTTTAGATACTTCCTTGAGAATTTTAGTTGTTTCCTTTGCCGTTGTAGGTTCTAAAACAAGTCTTTTCAGACTTACAATCAAAGTAACTAAAGAATATGAAATTTAATTGGTGTCTCATTACTGGTTATGTTATTCTGAGTTGGAATGATACTGAAATTTCTAATGGCCATCTTTCTCTGGAGTCAGTCTTATGTATATAATCACTTGCATGTGTAATTCCTAGCTGATTCAGTAATTATGTACGCTGAAGACCCCAAATCCTCAGAACTGAAATACAGAATTATAACAATGGACTCAAACCTGTCTTTAATGACATTCTAAGACCCCGGTTTCTCAATTACAATTTTGAGGGCCAGAGACACCAAAGGTCAGGCATAAATGTAGAAGAATCTTATTCTGAGATCTAGGGATATTTGGAAAACCTAACCTGTAGGTAATTCTGCCAATGGGCTCATTCATGTCAGCCCTTGCTGACTGCAAATGCTACAAGGACACTTAGGGAGGCCTCGCCTTGTCCCCCTTTCTCATTAACTGGCCTGGGAGGGGAGGGGGCATTTCCAAGGGAGAGTATCAGAACATGAGGGGGAGGGAGAGAAAGAAGAGAGAGTAACTTTCTCAAATTGTACTCCAACCAAGACTCTGATTTTACCCACAAAAGAGTTATCTTTCATCCCATTTAAGAACAACTTTTTTTTTTTAAGCAACATGATGAATGAGGACTTTTGTTTTATGGTAGAGTCACCCATCTTCATGGGTAATAGTAAGGAATTGTTAAGACTCGTGGCCTACAGAAAGAAAACTTAAATCTGCCTTTGCGAAGTAGTTAGGAGAGGTTCGATGAAGGTAGTAGGCTCCTCAGCCTAAATTGAAACCCCCATTTCTAACGAGCCCAGTGCTATACGCTTATTCCCCTTTGTCAGCCAACTGTGTGTAAAGTTAGTGTCAACAAAGGGTGAGGCGTGAGCTCAGATGAGCCACCAAGCAGAGGCTCATGTGGAAGTTTGGGGGAAAGCAGATATCCTCCCAACTTAACGTCGATATTTGAGCCTTTAAGAAACGAAGTCACCATGAGAGAGGGTCTGCTACCGCTGTCACGCTGAACTCGCCATCACCCAAGGGCGCTCTTTCCTTGACTGCAGAGCTTCCATTTTGTTCAGGCCTCATCGAAACCATAGGGCCTAAATAAAAATATTTTGTAAACAAAGTTATGGATAGCTCAGTTTTCTAATTGGAAGTAATTATGATTTCTGTGCTGTGGTGTAATTACCTAAAAAAATGTTATTTGATGATTAAGATTCTGGAGTGAATTGTGTTCTTTGGGCTCTCGCGCCGTGCCTCCATCAGGGACTTGGTTTCAGCGGCGTGCAGCTGCTGGAGTTGATTTACAGTGCGGCGGCTGTGGCTGGTCATAAATAAATCCTCTTATATAGTTGTTATGAACACCTGTTAGATCATCTGTCAGCAAAGCGCTGTTCACATTTATCATGGTGCGGTAGTTATTTTACCTCAATCCATTTCCAACTGACTCAGCCTCCATCGCTGGATTACTATTACCACACCATAATCGCTCGTTCCCACTCCATGTTACAACTTGCAGATAAAAGATTTCACTACTTGGCCAAATTTCATAAATAAAGGAGCAGTTCAGTGCAGTAAAAGTTTATTTTTGTCATCATTTGTCACCCCATTATTCTATAAATCAAATGGAATAGCACTATTGCCAGCTCAGGCGTTGCTGTCAGCCTTAGGCATGGAAATGGTCCGTTTCTTCCTTTTAGATGAGATGACATGTCTCTCAGACTTAACCGGCTTATGGCTTTGTTTCACCCATTTTATTTTATTACAGCTCCAGAAAAATCCTTGGGGAACAGAAAGACTTAAAGAGTAAAATGGAAATAGAAAACAGCCTAGCACACTGCTTACTTAGCTCAGTTATCTGCGTCCCTTCTGCCACCCATCCAGTCATTAGGAACCTGACCGTCACCCCTACTCACACATGGAATTTTTGGCTGAGGATGCTTTTCGCAAACTTCTAAGGGGGTCACAATTTCTATTTTGAAAAGGCCATTACGGTGTGGAGTTACAGATATCGAAATGCCTGATGTAAATCTCTGGAGATCCTCTAGATTGGACAGGCTTTATGCAAAGAAAAGACAAACTGGTTTCTTTTCTAAAATGCATTTTAATAGCTCTGAGGCTTTGAAAGGGAATGGTCACCCCTAGAGAGTGTCCTACCCCAGCAGGTTTGTCAGCCGTGGAGCTTTGGAGGAAGAGTCAAAATTTATTAGCAAGTGGTGAACTCTGTCTCAGGCATAAGTCTGAGGAAGGCAATGTCCCTTGGTTAAAAGGAAGAGGACAGAAAAAGCTGAAGGGATGGGGTAATAGAAAAGGGTTTATAGTTGGTATTATATTTCCAAGTTGGTTCTAATTCAAGTTACATTCTTCATAGTCATTATGTAGCTCATAAATTCAATAAAGTGTTTTACTGTTACTATAAAAATGACAGGAGGGGGGTTTTATGTTATAAGTTTCGTTAGTTGCTCTTCCTGTTTTATGTTGAAGTTCTCGGGCCATTATGTCATTAAACTCCTTGGAGTCTGAAGGGCTCAGGCCCCTCCATTTCTTGCCTTTTGCACACTTGGCCATGTCAGCCCAGGCTGGGCCAGGCAACCAGATACTTACAGCCAACTGGCTATGGTGCCAGGAGGGGAGCGCTGTTTGTATCTGTTATTTCATAAGAAGCAGCTTCAGTCTATGAAGATGTGTAGTGAGTGGAATGGCCTGGAGTTGGGGGCAGCTTTAGGCAGACTAAACATTCAGAAAGAAGGGTCTTTTCTATTGAGAGGAGGACTTGCCGGATGCAGTGTAAGTAGCTCAAGGCTCTATGGACCCAAAAAGGGTTCTCTGCATCAAGATTGGTTTTGGCACCAGATTCTTTGTCAACTTGTTAACCTTCACCTTGGTCTAAATCTTTGATGGAGTTCTAGGCAAATTTAGAATTGGAATCTCACTTTTTTTTTTTTTAAAGAACACACCAGTCTCTTTTGGCTGTTTTCTTTGATTCCAGAAGAAGCAAATGGCATTGCTGTTCTAGGAAACTTTGCTTTCTCCAGATGTTTGTTTTGAACAGAATATCTACATGGAAACAGCAACTACTAATTCTCTGGCCAGAGTGCATCAAGGCCTTAATCTAAAGCCTCCCATCCTTCCAGCTGTCTGGCATTTGCTATTATAGGGCACCAACAGAGAAATGAGGCTGTGGCTTTATCACTGCACCCTAGGTGACAACTTGATTTTCTGCTTTCACCGCAGGCAGCAGCAGCCCAACATGATGGGGCTGTTAATTTGTGCATTTCATGGTGTCTGTCAGGGGGGCCGGGAGAGGAGGGTTTCAGGGGGAAGGGAATGGAGCATGTCCCAGCCGCGGAAGCACCTGTCTGCATTGACGGCACAGAGCACTTCTTATTAGCGTGCAGGTCTCTAAATGCAGCCCGGGGATGACAGCCTGGCAACCCAGCACCCACACACTGTGACAGGCGCCGGCAGCCGGTCCCATTGTTTGCCCTTGATGAGCATGTCATTAATGGAAATGGAAGAAAGTGAGGGCCACATCAGTATTCAAATAGCCTCTATTCTCTCTGCCATTCACCCGGCTGGCTCAGCCTGCTGCATATTTCCTTCTGCGAGCTCCTCTTACACTTTTTTTTTTTTTAAATAACAGATTTATTCCCATTGCATACATATCCTTTCCATGTTGTTCCTGGTGTCTTCCAATCCCGTGTTTAACTAATCTCTTTAGGCTGGATTTAGCTAGATCAAAGGAGATTTGGGTTCTTGTGTATTGCAAAGGTCTAGTTAGCAAATGCATATTGTTTGCCGCCAAAAAAATGCACACTGCCACTCCTGTAACCCATTTCTTGTGTCTCCTGAATCCTGCACTCCCTCTCGGGAGATGGTGGCCTCTCTGGCCGCCAGTCTCACCCATATCTGATAGAGCTGGGTAGCACTGAGCATACAGAGTCTGACTTCTCCAAGCATGGCTGGCATGTAAACGATGCTTATTTACCTTTCTCAAGCTTAGTGAAGAGAAGTTAAGGAAAGTACCCAGTTTGGTGGTTAAGAATTGTCTATCGCACAGGATTATTCGCAGCCAAGTGGAGAGTGACTGGATCCTAAATCCGTGTTTCCATCCCTCAGACCCTGTGTTGGTCTGTTTGCTTAATAATGTAATTAGTGCTCAGAGGGAGAATATTGACGCTGCTGCCAGCAGTCATTGCTCTTCCGTGCATTTCTAAACCGTTTCTGTTGCCCGCTTGGCTTTTGCATCGCCTAGTTTGGTAGCTTCAGTTGCGCACATACACACCCTTACTTCTCCCCACGTTCTCCTCAGAGGCCCTCTCCTAAAGTAAGCCCAACTCCACATGTCCCCCTGCACACACTATCTAGTCCTACATTTGCAAGGCTCGCACCTTATCCATTCAGATGGAATGTCCCCGGATGAAGGCAGCAATGAAAGACCACCTCTAATTTCTCTCTGACCTTTTAGTAAGGAAAGGTGAGAAGAACTGCTTGCTGTGCATTTCCCTAGCAATGTCCCTTATCTGGTATTAATCTGTCAGTGAGTAGGGCCCTGACTCCCTAAGACACCACCCATCTTCTAATAGGGTCTTGCTGGAGGCTAAAAACAGTGCAGATGCTGCTGCTGAAAGTGGAACTCAGGGCTCACACCTCAGCGAGGCAGCATTCTCTTACTTGTTGGGGCTGCGTAAAGCAATTTTTGCTTTGCTAAGCTATTTTCTCCCCAAAACACAGAAACTCTTTGAGACAAGGAGCCACGTCTTTATATTCCAACAATGCCATCTCTTAGTAGAGGCACTGTGCTGTGTGCCCTGGCTCAGAGGGAACTTAGTGAAATTGTTCCTATCCATGGTATCATGGCTCCACTATGGACTTGGGGGACCTGAGAACAGATTTTCCAGGTGTTTATTTGACAACCTACAAAAATCCCCAATCCTTCTTCAGTAGAGGCCCAGAGGAGTGATTATGTTTTAAAAAGCCAAGTCGTAAATTGGCCTTTCTCTCCTCACTTGCTTTGTAGCTGAGGGAACCCACAGAGGGCAATTTAAAAGGAAAAGAAACAGGCCAAGGAGAAAAAAAAGTCCCAACGCTTTAGCTTTAGTGTCAGAGTGATGGAAAATAATTTTCACATTTGATTAATTATTAAGAGATCTGTTTAATAAAATATAGAGAGAGCATTTTGCCTCCCCACAATTGTTAGTATGACCCAGGACCCCTATTTTGGAGGTGAACAAAAAGCTATTGAGGTATAACAATAAATTTCGTCCCCAAGGGTTTTTGCAGAAGTGGCCACAGGACCGTCCTGACAGATTTAAGGCAGAAATCCCACAGCTGACACTGAAATGTGTCAAGTCCAGTGGCTTCCATTGGCAGGTCGCACTCGCCAGCCTCACCCAGACATGTAAATAAAGCAAAATCGCTGACCTAGAAAGAAACCGTACATTGGTAGGGGGTTTTCCTTTTATTTTTTTTAGAAAATTATCTCTCTAAAACATAGGTTCAAGTGTTTAGTATTCTTGGTAGCTTACTTATTTCAAATGCAGAAATCATCAAGGAATTCTATTCTTTTTTGAATAAATTATTTTCAAAAAACTCACAATTTCTCGGTCCATGACTCTTTTGTTTTATTGGAATTTAAATAGGAATATCTAGGTCTTATGTGGAACTATCCTATTAGAAGAAATTAGATTTCTTCTTTTTTGCCCAGGAAAAAAATGTAATTTTATCTGTACAATTAGCACGTAGAGTCTATTTTATTCAACCTTGTGCATTTAAAATACTTTAAAAATAGCTTTACTCAATTATATGAATGTACATATCGATTTTAAAAACACAAATATAAACATTTTAAAGTCTGAATTTTTTATGCACATTGATTTGCCAGTTATTTTCAACTTCTTGTTATGCTTATACAGACATGGCAGCAAGAAGCAGTCAAAACCTGGCATGGAGATGTTCAGGCTAATGTTACTCTACGTTCCCTCCACGCACTCTACCATCTTCTGCGTTTGCAAGGTCCGCCTCTTTTCCATTCGGGTAGATGTTCCTCTGATGAAGGCAGCAGTGAAAGACCACCGCGAACTTCTTTCTGACCTTTCAGTAAGGAATGATAACCCTCCCTGGTGTCCTCCGTGCCTCCCACCGCAGCAGTCTGGACTTCTCAGGCCTGAGTGCAGTCACCTGGATCCGCCTCTTGAAAGGGCCTGTGCCAGCTCCTCCTCAGCCAGCAGCTTCATTTCTAAGCCTTACCCCTTTGCCCACCTATTTTGATTCATCAGGCATTCTGGAAAGAATTCCGGAGCTGATGGTCTGCAAATATTTTCACTTTCCCAGCAGCTCCTACCTACCCTTGTGAATGGAAAGCACAGCCTGAAAAACAGTTTCGGGGCTGAGGTGAGATGGGGTATGGGGAACAATTTGATCTTTCGGTTACTGATATGCACCCCTTAACTTCAGACCGTTAGGGGCATGATGTGGTATGGGAGGTTATGTGGCCTCAACTTCCAGCACTGTTACTTATGGCCATACAGTGATCTACTTTGGACCAAAACAAACATATGTGTCGTTCTTCTCTCTTTGGACCTCCAGAAAGCAGAAAAATTGACAAGATCCAAAAGTGAACAGGGAGAAAATATTAAAACCTTTATTCATCTTTATTATTTATCTTCTATTGTATTTGTTTTGTAATGTGCTTAATATATTGGGACAGGACAATAATACATATACATGTACAGTACTATATAATTAAAGTTCCATATATATAATTAGTAATTATATAATGAGTAATACACTACAAGTACTTAATACATGTGTACAATATACGGATATATGATATATATACCTATTAGGTACATATACTATATATTATAATCAATATATAATAATACATGTCAATAATACACGTATACAATTTACAAATAAATGTACACATTAGAGTCTACTTAATCGAAACCACCTGGGGACCACAGGTGCATGGGGTGGCCCCCCACTGTGCATCCCTCTTGCTGCTAAAACACTCAGCCCAGGATGGTCTTCTGAGCCCCTTCTTTTCCCCATGACTATGGTTTGGGAAGAGTAGGCAGTGAGGCCTCTGAAGGCACCAGGAAGTCATTCTTGCTTCCAAGACAATAACGAGACTTATCTCGACCTCTCTCACCCTTCACCCTTTTTTTCTCATGGCTGTTTAGAGAAGAACATTTAATGTTCAGCCAGCTGAAGGAAGAAGCAAAAATTGGAGGGGGCTTCCCTCCTGAGCAGGCTTGCTGTGTTGGGGGACTAATTACAGCCCGCTTTGGAGAAGTCAGGAGGCAGGAGCAACACGGCCTCTGTTGGATGGAGAAGGGAGGGGGCCATGCAGAGGGTAGGATGGCATCTGGATCCATCTCATTAGGAGTGAGGAATGACTCATGATTCACAAAAGGTCATTCCCTACTGAGGTAGATAAATTACCTATAAGCCTTCAGCAGAGTTGGAGGACTTATTTGGTAAAAAAAAAAAAAAGTTTTTCATTGGAGATTTTATGGCTTCTATTTTGTTGCATAGGAAAAGGGAAGTAATTAGTAATTGACAAAATAAGTGCAGGGAATAAAAAAATGTAATGTTATTCTAATAGGCCCTGTCTTGGTCTTTAACTTTTCACTTGCAAGCAGCATTATTTTTTAACTCCGATGTATAAAAATCATCCACACTGAGAAAGTGGAACCAATTACAGTTAAACCATTGAGGGGAGCACTAACCAATAATAGGATAGGCTTTACAAAGCCATAAATATTGTTCCTTTTTATTGTGTTTGATTTTCGATGATCCCCATAACCCATTGGTTAAAATTAAATAGACATGTTCTTAGATATTACTCAAATACATTTTAAGTGCTAAACTGTATAACACAGAATATATATATTTGCCCCAAATTGCCTGTTAGATGAGTTTCTCAGATGCCCCCTATTTTTCTACTGACATTTTCATCTTTGGAGACCCCTCATATTATAGCAATAGTAACACTGAAATTAAAATTGCTCTAAGGGTTAATTTAACCTAACCTATTGGGGTATCACTGTAGCTTATAAATTAAGCATATTTTCATAGAATAGCAAACATTTGAGTCTTTCTGTCAGTGAAATGTTTACTCCTCACTTTTACATGACCACAGGGATTTCTTTTTCTTAGGATTCCTGCCTTTTTACCCCCAATTAAATCTGCTTTGGAAAGGATTTGTGCTCCTGTGAGATTCACAGGCTATCAGAAATAAATGATAAACAAAGATATATAGAAAATAGCTAAGTGAGAAAGAAAAACAGTAGATTCGCACTGATTATTTTTTTAAATGGCATCTTGCACGGGTGGAGGATTTCCTCTGCTTGGTCTTATGCTAATTTTAACCTGTATTTTCTCCTTGTGTCTTCGCAACAGCCAGTGTGCGAGGCTATCTTCATCTACATTTTGCAGTTGAGGGTATTGGTGCTCAGAGCAACTAGCCCCTTGCTCAGTCATCCACCCGGCAGGCGTAGCCAGGATTGGCCAGGATCTGCCAGGCCCTGGGGCCTATGTAAGAAAACACTCTGCAGGAACAATATGAGATGAGAAGGGAACCTAAAAGTCACTGAGGTAAAGTGCCCAGCATGGTGCCTGGAGCTTTTTAATCATTAGATTATTGACATTATTATTGTATAAAAAGATCCAAATAGTGGATATTCTCCATTATGGACTGGAAAAGGAGCACATTTATGTAAGTGCATGAGAAAAATGTTTTTGTAAAACATACGTGATGGACAGCACACGTGACACAGCTCTGGTTTATCAGCCTCCCCTTCCCCAGTTTCCTCAGTTCTTTATCTTAAATAATTTTAGTAGTGTCAAATAATGACATTCTTAACCTTTTCTCTAGGGAGACTAGTCCACTCCCTAACAGATCTCACCGTCATGGAATTTTTATGGATAATTGTTTAGCAATTTTTCCCCAAAATTTCTTCCCCCTGGAATGCCGTGAATCTTGAAAATGAACAAATAGGGAAGCGCCTGTGTTTTCTTTTGACCCTCATGATGTTACATGGGTTCCAGCGACATTAGGGGAAGGTATGCCATTTACTGGCTTTACCACTGAGTGAGTGACATCTGTGGAGCCTCCGAATGCCCAGACCTCAGTTTCTTCATGTGAAAAGATGGAAGATCACAGAGAGCTGTTACAAGGAAACCAAGGGAAGTGACTGTTGCCTTGGCAGTCCTCTTCCTCTGCCTGGTCTCAGGATCTTTCAGCAGGGCACCACGCCCCACCCAGGGGGCATGGCCCGCCTCTGGACTTCAGGCATCCAGGCAGAGAACTGCCCTTGGTAAATTCTTCCTCTTCCATATTTAAACCCTCTACAATACTTGAGATTTCTCCTGTCACTTATCTAAATAACCCAATTTCCCCTGGGCTTCAAGGGTTGAGCCCGCCCTCTGTGACTTTTCCCACACAAAATGGTAGTCCCTGCCTCCTCCTACCCAGCCCCCGCCCCAGCAAGGAAGGGAGGAATTTCTTGAGCACAGAAAAAACAGGAATCCTAAAAAGCCTTTTACAGAAATTTAATGACTCTTGGGAAACCTCCTAGTTTAACTATTTTGCCCCAGGAAAATTAGCATTGCATTAGCCTATCTATCCTCTTATAACCTGTTTTGAAAACGTAGTAGGTAGTTCATTTTAAAATCTAACAAGCATCCTATTCCTATTTACTTTTTATGCCACAAACAATGCAGTTGGTATTGAGTTAAATAGGGCTCAGAGAGAAAATACAATTAATGAATAGTCACAAGATTGCTAATCTGATCAATACTGGGTGATAGGACATTTAATCTGATTGTCTGTGACCACAATTGCACAGAGCTTGCGGCAGCAAAGAGGACCACATTGGCTGGCGGGAGCCTTAGTAGACTGATAATTACTTGGGGCAGGAGGCTGTGATGTAAATAGATGTGGAGAGGAGAGGTGTCTAGTGGGAGGAAAGGAGCTGCCTGGAGGTCTCTGACTCAGAAAGGTTATCCCACAGGAAGTGTGGCACCTTTTATGCCACTATGTATATTGTCAAGAAGCCCCATATTCAGGAAGAAAACGAAAACCAAAAATAATCTTCATAAACCCCTCATCTCATTCAGGTAGGTGTGTAGACCCCAGCAAAGGAAACCACGGAGGAAGGCAGAGGTCCACCTTGGTTAAAGACGACCAGAGGTGTGGCAGTAGGGAGAGGTCCCCTCCCTGTCAAAGGCACTCCACTGGCTGAGAGGGAGGTCCACCCTGTTAATGATATCGGGGTGATCATGGACACACATTTCCACCTAAAAACCTAGAGACCCTTCTGCTTGCAAGGGATTAAAATGTGTCAAATGCCTAAACCACTGCCTAGACCCGGTGAGGGTGAGGGTGGGGGACATGGCAGAAAGAGAAGTCCAAAGAATCATCCTCAGCATCTTCCACCTTGTCCCCAGAGGCTGTCTGTAGGGCTGGGAACAAATCTCAAGGCAAGCTAGCCAGGCTGGGGCTGACTCCTATATTCTTGGCCTGGCCTTAGCCCTCCCAGACCTGGAGGACCGTCTCCTGTCCTCTGCAGAGATCGGTGTAGACCCCAGCACTGGCTCAGCGTTCTCCTCTCAAAACTTTCCACTTGCAGCTGCATCATGAGCAGAACGGGGATTCCCAGCATCTCCTCTTCCTGTTCCAATGCCACTTCTCTCTTCCTAGCAGCATGCACCAAACACCTTCACGAGACAGGAGTGTTCTAGCCCACATAGACAGGGATGAGGGCCACAAAGTCACTGACACATTTGCAAGGCCACATCTTGGTGGGGGCGTGAGGCACAAAACCAGGTACTTATCCAGGAACAACCCACAGGCTGTCGGCTGTGTGTGTTGGCTTTTTGAAGATGTCGGTACCAAGGTCCTCCATGACAAGGCCCCATGTGGCCTTTCCCAAAGGTGTTCCAGGGCCTCTGTTAGGCCCACCTGACATGGGTGGCTCTCTGCCCTTGTATCTTGGTACATCATACACTTTGGCCCTACACAGCACCTTTGGATCAATCATATTTTTTAATCAGCCATGTCTTGATCAATGTTGAGCTAAGTGTACAAACCATCATGCCAATACCTGACAGATTGCTGGAAGTCCCCAAACACCAGGCTGACTGTGAGATCATTGGAAAGCCCCACCAGGTGTTTTCTCAATGCTGGTTTGAGACTCCCGGCTTTTTCATCCTCTCCCCCCAGATACATGCTGCCTGCCGAGGCCTCACCCTCCACCTAAACTGGTGCCACATGCAAGGGAGCTGGTGAGGGCTCCCAGGGAGGCCCAGGGCAATGACTTTACGGTCAGAAGAGCTATTCTTTCAGCAACCCAGTGTCTGCTTTGTTGGTTCCTGGCCCTACCAGGATGTCCCATTCTCAGTTAATGAACAGCTTAAGTGTGCACATGAGGAGAAAAGCAGAGAATGTAAGCCCCGATTATAAAACAATATCAGCAATACAGGAGGTTGCCTACATGGAAAAACAGCTCGACCTGAAGAGTCCTTTTAAATGCCCAGTTTTGTTCTGAAGTTGCCTGTCTGCTTGTCTCTCTCTCTCTTTTTCTTTTCCTTTTAAAACCATTACAATTAAGCATTTATTAAAATATGGAGGCCAGGGGAAGTACTTCCATGAGCTATTCAAACCCAAAAGCCTCAAAGAAGGAAGATGGGACTCTGATGGTCTAATTGATTTTCTTCTAGAATAAAATAAAAGCAGGACAGAGAGTAGTAAATAACATTCACCTTTATCGCACGTCTCGAAGCTTGGTAAATAGAGGGCGATGCTTCAGTGTTTGGTTTAGGGTGAGGAAGGAGGGTTATTATGAGAAAATGAAAAACAACTCGTTTGAGAACCAAAAGGGGGACTGGCAGCAATGGCTGGGTGGGCCTGCAATAGAGGTTGCTCTGAGGAGGCCCCGTGTTTCCTATATGGCCTGATGGCTGGGAACGACCTGCTTTCTCTCTGAAAAGCGCGTTCCCTCTTTGACTCCTGGCCTCTGCCTCTAGGCCTGTGGAGCTCAGGTAGTTTTTCTTTGTAGAATGTAAACAAACTGGTGTCCTCTCCCTGTGATAACTGTGAAACGAGAAGCCATTTCTTCCTTGTTAACTAGAAAAAGCCCACCCCTGTGAAACCTTGTTCCCAGTGCCCGTGCACTGCTAATGGAATTTTTAACTCGACCTAACCATACCTGAAGGTAATCAGCTCAGGGCGAGTTGTGCATTCGAAGTCCCTGTCAGGCTGACAGGAGGACAGAATTAGATGGTTTGATAACATTTCTCTCCAGGGCACCACTTCCGCAGTGTTGGGGCAAGAGCCCGAGGGAAAGGCTTTGTGCTGCTGTTCTTCTCTCTTCCTCTCCCTCCATACCCGGATGGGGACCCACTCCTGTCCTGACCTGGGAGCCCTGACCTCAGGGATTTGGGTTTTGGTTTTCAGAACATTACTTACACATTTCTCCCTTGGGAGACAGAAGGTGTTGAGGTTCAGGGTGTTAAAATAAGGCTCTGCCCTGTAAAACCTTCTTCAAACAAGGGCGTCTTTCTAGCAGGAAGCAATTCGTACTTTCCAATTTTTAGTGTTCACCCCAAGTCTCAAGTCACAGAATGTTTTTATAACAGTACCCAGTCATTGAAAATGCCAGCCAGGTATTTTGAAGTTGCTTTCTACTCTTAGCATGGGACATATAATCTTTAGCCAGGGAACTTTCAAGAAACAAGAATTTCAAGCAAAAGGCTAAGGCAATTTTAAGAGGGACACTCTCTAGTCATTTGTATAACTCCCCTGCCCCTCATTTCTAATTCTATTTTAGAAGCTTGAAAATACATTTTTTTTACCTTTACCAATTTTGTGTTTTTCTATTTGGCAAACATTGATTCTTTTCTGTGTCCCAAATGGAGGTGAAATTAACTTGTCTGTCTATTTCTTAAACAAAAATAAATAAACAACTTCAATATGTATAGCCTCAGACCCTGCCAAACGCTTTTTTGCAGTATGCCAATGTCACCAAGGAATGTCAGCTCAGAATCATGATTAGCATTTTACAATTGCTACAGAGCCAAATGTTGAGAGAATAACAAAGGCTGTTTTGTGCCTCATGAAAATTACAGCTGAAGAAATGGAATTTTCAGTCATATAGCAGGAAATTAAAGACAGGAATCCAGGAGTCTGAGGTCCAGATAACTTTCTTTCTCAAGTAACTAATTTTAAGATCAAAATTGAGGTCTCAAAATGTGTACAAGTTAGTCCACTTTAGATGGATTTTTTAACCTCAATCCCCAATTTAAAAAATAATTGATATTAATAAGTGAGAAGATAAGCCTCAGATGACAGGGAATATTTGCCTAATATAGCTAATAAAAGACTCGTATAAAGAATATATAAAGAACTTTGATGATTCGATAATAAGACCAACAACCCAATTAAAAATGGGCAAAATTTTTTAAGAGACACTTCACCAAAGAAGATAAATAGCTAATCAGTGCATGAAAATATGTTCAACACCACTGAGTATCAGGGAAATGAAAACTAAAATAAGATCTCACTACACAGTGACTAGGATTGCTGAAATTAAAAAGAAAGACCACATAAAGTGTTGGCGAGGATATGGAGGAACTAGAAATTTCTCCTACCCTCCTAGTAAGAATGCAAGATCATACATCTACTTTGAAAAGCAGCTCAATGGTTTTTTAAAAAATACTAAACACATACTTACCACACAAACCATGAGTTCCACTCCTAGGGGTTTACTCAAGAGAAATGAAAATAGGTCCACACAAAGAACTGCAAGAAAATGTTTATAGCACTTTTATTTATAATTTCCTCAAAGAGAAAACAAACCCAAATGTCATTAACTGTTGAATGGAACGGAAATTTTGCTATGTCCATTCAGTGGAATGCCATTTAGCAATAAAAAGAACTAGATTAATAATATGGGTAAATCGCAAAAAACATTATGCTAAGTGAAAGAAACCAGATACAAAAGTGTATGATTTTTGTATGATTCCATTTATATGCTATTCCAGAAGAGGCAAAATTATAAGGACAGAAAACAGATCCTTACAAAGAGGTACAAGAACATAGAGTGTTTTATATCTTGATTGTGATAGTGGTTATACAACTGTGTACTCTTGTCAAAATTCATCAAACTGTACACGTTAAATGAGTGAATTTTATTCTGTGTAAATTATGCCTCAATAAACCTGACTTTAAAAAAAAAGAAATTGTCAAGCTTAGGTGTGATAGGCTGAATAATGGCCCCCAAGATATCCATGTTCTAATCCTTGGAACCTGTGAATAATGCCTTATATGATAAAAGAAACTTTGTATGGTTAAGAATCTTGAGATAGGGAGATTATCCTGTATTATCCTAGTGGGCCCTAATGCAAGCACAAGCATCCTTATAAGAAGGAAGCGGAGGGAGATTTGACACAGAAGAGAAGGCCAGGTGACTGAAGCAGAGGACTGATGGTTTAGATCAGCATCCTTAGACTTCAGTGTGGGTAAGAATCATTTGACATGCTGTTCTAAAACTGGGTGATTCTCACCCCCTATTTTACCTCATCCTTATCTCCTCACTCCCACCACCAACCTGATTCAGTTGGGAGGGTGGAGCCTGGGCAATTGCATCTGGATCTAATGTTGATGTTCTGGGTACTCCAATCTTGAAAACCCCTGGTCTAGACAGAGCATTTTCTATATCCATAATTATAATTCAGTACAATTACTTCTTTATCTTAAGTAGATCACCTTGCTCCATGCCTGGCATCTGGCAGGTACTCAGCAAGTGAGTTTATCTATTTGACAACTCTATAAACTCAAACCTCTCCAATGTTTGTTCTATAGCCTCTATGTTTGCTAAGTGAATTTCACATTCTTTGACCTTTGCTATAATCCTACTCTTAATTTTATTAAAAGCCATTGGTATGGGGCCTCTTTTAGCTAAGCATATAGATCGTTTTACTTTATAAATGCTGTAGCTTCATTTTTTGTTTTTGGATTTTGGAAACACCAACAGCAGATAGGCTTTCTGAATAATGAAGGAGAGGCCAGGCAAAACAATTGTCATAATGTAAACACACACACACATACAGACATGAAACTAGTGCCTTTTGTTTTTTATTTCTGTAGTCTATCAGTGAAGTCCAGAGCCCATCTAGATAAAATGCTGGCATGTGGCAACCCCCATAGACAGGCATGCACTTCCCTCTTTGGCATCCCTCTGTCCACCAGATGCCGCTTCTCTCTGCCCAACCAACACTCCATGTTGGTAAGAGGGGGACTCCGAGAACCAGGTGCCAGGGCCAGTCTCTCCTTTGGGGCATGACAGGATCAGCTTTTACTGCAAGTGATGGGTGTAGACTAACCTGAAGAGCCTTCCATATTAGTGATGAGTTTAGCACACTCAACTTTCAGACTGATATAAGGAGTATGTCAGTAAAGTGAAATAAGTAGAGCTTGAGACCCTTCTCTGGTTTCTTCCACTGGATGATAGCTAAAAGAAGCCTGAAAATATCTAGGCACCAGTGCAAGATTCATTTAACTTGGTTAGTGAAGCTGACAGTTTGCATAGTTTGAAACTCCTCCAGTGAAAACCCAAGCCCTATCAGATAACAATTGAAAAGAAAAAAAATGAGAGAGAGGAGAGAGAGAGAGAGATAATTTTAAGGCCAGAATAGCCAAACATTTCCATTTGTGTAGAGGCTAATTTATGTTTCTATGAGAATCTGCCAAGCCACTCTCGCAGTTTTAGCAATGCATTGCTCTACCCATGTTTATTAAATATTTAAACATCCCATTTTTATTCAGCCATAATGTCTGCTGAATATATAAGCGAAAGAAAAAGAATGACTTTTTCACAGCAAGAATACAATAGCAACTCTGCTCATCATCTGTTCCTATCTGTACAATAAAGTCATATTTGGATTCTCTTATTTGCTAGAAAAAAATAAATCATTCTCTGTCTTCCATAAATACATATCACCTAAATCCAGATCAATTGATTGATCTATCGCAACATTAATTGATCAGTATAGCATCCGTCTGTCCATTTATTCATCTGAGGGAGAAACAGATGACATATAATTAGTTCCATAATGGGATAACACTTTTCCTTCAATCAGCACAGCCATGAATGTGATAGGAAGGTTCTATTTCTTGAAGACAAGTAAATATTTATTATTTCATTGTACCAGCTCTAACAAATCAGTTTAAAGGCCAAATATCTCCTGTTTAAAATGAGAATCATTGGTCAGAAATATCCATTTTGAATGTGGCACATATGATATAGTCTATAAAGCTCCATTGCAAAAGATTGCACCTCTAGTAAACTAAACCAATGCCCAAACCACCTCACTCATTATGATGGACAGTAATCAGTGAACTAATAAAACGATTGGAGCTGAAATCATATTTGCATTTGCTGCAGCAATGGAATAATGAAAAAGCCATAGAGATGAATATACATATTCATTTTTCCTCCCTATGACACACACAACCCTCACTTTCTTGTCTTCTAGCTGTATGAGAGTCAACACAATGTTTGATGCATTGAAATACATTAGCAAATCATGTTTGACGAAGTAGGTGGCTTTTGGCTTTCCACTCAGTGGAAATAAGCAGATGGTTTGTGAGGGTCTTTTTCTAAGAAGGCAGAATCATAATTCCAAGTGAAGAGGTCAAGAATTTATTTTCGTGGTGTCAGAAGCATATTTTAAAGATGTAATATGTATTCTGGTATCTCCTAGCTGACTAGGTAGGTGTGCTGCTTGTTACATAGATAACTGAGGTTTTATGACACAGAGTTTGGGTCAAGAATGAAAAGTTTTGAAGATTTACATTTTTCTCCAGCATTGACCTTTTGGCTTTATTCCTTAATTAAGCAAAGACATGGCAGCAAAAGGGAGTATTATGAGCCTGCTGTATCCCCAGGGCGTTATGAGATACCAGACGCAGTTAAGCTATCTCAAGACAACCATGTTCTCTGGAGTTACTTTATTGCTATTATAAAAAATCTTTATTATGGGAAAAAATATGTATTTTTATGCCAGAAGAAGATGAAGATGACAGTTAGGCTGTTGAGTGGTAGTTTCAGTTGAGCCTTGTGCCCACAGAGATTGTAAAACACCCAAGACTGGGGGAGGCCTCCTGATAGAATCTTAAGAAACCTAAAGGGATGTATTAATCTTTGTAAAATTCATAGTTGGAACAGGTTGCCATTAACTAGCACTTTCCAGTTATCAAGATATTTTATGAAACTGAAAGAAGTCCCATTACACTTGCTAACAGAGCCAACTTTGGGGGTGTGGCTAATGAAATAATCTCTTTCCAGATCATCTGGACTGTAAGAACCTTGAGATCCTGAATCCCTAAAGATGCCTGCTGCTTTTGTTATGTGCCGCTTAGCCTGGTACTTCTTCAGATGCTTGCATGTGAGTTTGCTTTCCTTTATTATGGGAAAGAAAACCACGAATTGAAGGGCTGCTCTTTTCTTTCCACTGAAAATATGGCATTTTTCAACCTGATTTGTACTGTTTTTAAAGCAAGTAAACTGCCTTCTCCCCCTCTGAAAAAAATCACCTGCACTTAAACTACTCACACCTCCTTTTGTCAATGCTCATCAAAATAAGATGCCCTTTTTAAAAAGTATTATTTCTTCAACCTTTCATCATGAGGTTCCTTTGCTACTGTGAAAAGTTTATATATCTGTGTATTTGTTACTTTCGTGTTTATTATTTATATTTAATTCTCACTGAATTCCAGGGGAATGTGAGGTGGCTCTTGCATTTATTTTCTCCTAGCTTCTTCTGATGGATTCTCTGGAGCTGACCTCCTGGAGTTTACCTGTCTCTTAAGTATCTGTGGCCCAGGAACAGACAATAGAATTGTTTCCCTTCTACCCATGGGAGGGAGAGATGAGCTGGGATCCATTACTCAGACTTTCCATTCTGAACAGGGAAATGCATCCCTGCTATCAACCCAGTCAGCAGAAGCAAGGGACTCATGAACATTTTTTGCTGACAAAAGGGTTGTGATCTCATCTGGTATATTCCAGGTCAGAGAGAGTGAAG
Source organism: Rousettus aegyptiacus (assembly GCF_014176215.1). NCBI lineage: Eukaryota > Metazoa > Chordata > Mammalia > Chiroptera > Pteropodidae > Rousettus > Rousettus aegyptiacus. Next base: position 67,497,050 of record NW_023416311.1, read on the forward strand.
GCTCCATGTTCAAAAGAAGTTTACGCAAGATTATTTAGAAGGCAGGGCTATTGTTCTTTGGTTTGTTCAAGCACCAACTTTCGAGCCAGCCTTGCAACTGATGAGTTAGGGAGGAATACCTTCAGCTATCTGGGTGAATTGTTTTGCCTCCTTCATGAAAAACAAATTTCATCAAAAAGAAGAAACCAGAACAAAACAAAACAAAAACAAACAAACAAACAAAAACAGTGTTTCTATGTAAAGAAAAGACTGAGGCTAGTTTTTTTAATAGTTATTGTATCATCACATCGTTCAGCAGATTCCTCGTGAGGAAGTCCACCGCTCTGCGTTCACTGCAGTCGGCCACCTAAGAGCCAGGCCCTCCAAGGGGCTTCTATCCATCCTCTCTCCTGGCTGCCCCTCAGAAGCTCTACAGGTCACGTTTCACTCCGCACACTTGTATGTACTTAACATCTCTCAGCCCTAGGTTCTGGCTTACTTTTTAGCAGGTTTTTTTGTTTTGTTTTGTTTTGTTTTGTTTTGTTTTGTTTTGTTTTCTGTGTAACAAAACTGGATTCCAGGATTTGGAATGGCCTCGAGTTATAATGGGATTTCACTAGTTGGTCCAAAAAGTTTTCTGTGCAGAGCCTATTCGGGGTGTTGGTCACTGCCAGGGCAGTGGGGGAGCTGCAAGAAGACACAGAGTCCTTATTTCTGTCATGAATGTCATGGTGTTGGGGAAAGAGGAACGTGTTCCTTTTTTCCTCTGACCCTACAAAGTAAAAAGCTAAGCGTATTTTTTGGTGCAATGTTTGGGAACCAGCAAGAGAAGTTCCAGCTGGACTTAGAAAGAGATGGAGCTAGAGGGGACTTGGGTGGGGTGGCAAGGAACAGACTCATAAATTAGAGAACACCTGGTGGCTAATTTCACACTCTGCATCCTTAGATATTCATATTTCTTATTGTAGAATACTCTTGCTGAGTACCAGTTTCCTAGTGAAAATGTCACTTTCATTGTCTGTTTCATTATATTCTTATTTTGGACATAATCTGTTTCATAATGTAAGTTTGTTGGATCTATCTTTAGGAAAGATGCTCAAATTATATGTATCATAAACCATTTAGTATGTAGCTCCATGTTTCCTCCCAGATACCAAGTGGCATCCAGTTGGTCCTATGAGCCACTCCAAATGTGCAGATATCTCCTTTTGTTGTAAAAGCAGAGTAATCTCAGGAGATTGAGATCACTGAATGTTCCCAAAGCATAGCTTTGTATGTGGATTCAAAATTTCGTCATTTCATTTTATCAATTTTCAGAGCTTATTGAGTTACTTTTGTGTTTCTTCTCTTCCAAAACACTGTGAGCTCTTCGTGTGGTGCTCTTTTATTTGGAAGACCCCAGTGCAGGCCACCCAGGAGTCAGGGGAACATGCCTTCCTGTAAGGAACCAGTGTGAGCAGTGTAGGGAAAATGGTACAAAGCTGACAGAAAAGCAAGCTCTACTTTTCCTATTTCTAAAGGATTATATCAAACAGATATAAAATAATGGGAAGTATCTGGTCTCTCTGCGTGTGCTAGCAGAAAGGTGTCTGTACCAATGAGACAATGTTTTACGACTAGGTGTATTGTAAAACACTTGAAATGTTAAGTATGAAACAATGTTAGAATATTTGGTCCTTAAGAACAAAATGGACCAAAGCAACTTGTTAACTTGGCGTTGTGACTCAAGTTTAAATGGAAATAGCCAAAAAAACATAAGGCAAACATACCTCGACTATTATATCTTGTTATCACCAGCTTTTTCTGATTATTTTTTTAATGCTGCCGAGATGTGGAAAGTAGAATTTGAACAAGGTAGGCAATGATAGCATCTGCAAATGAAACTTCTGGGTAATTGATCATTCAGGAAGAAGTACCCAAAGACAGAATTGGATCATTATCCCAACCCTTTGCCTAATTAATGGAATTCCAAAGACCTTTGTTTAGATTAGATTGTTGACTTCAGTTTCCAGGCCAAATCCCACTGTAGGTGATGCTGTTACCTAATTAAGGTCTGTAGTTCAGAGCTTCAGTAGAAAAATTATAATTCCTTGCACTTGGCAAAGTGTTTATTATTAAAGGATTCCTAACTGTTCCAAATTTATCTGGCTGTCAGGAGCTCAAAAAAAGAATCATTCTCCTTTCTACCGGCAGTTTGTTCCTCTTGTAGTTAGTAAGTGCCGAAGGTTTTTCTTTTTTTTTTCTTTTGAGATTTTTGCCTGAGAGTCCAGAACTTACAGATGTATCCATTTTGCATGAAAACTAATTAGTTTCTGATTCAGAACATTAGTTTGTCAACCACTATTTTCTGTTGTTCTTGAGTTTTTACATGCAGAGACACTCACGAATGTGGCCAGGAAGTGAAACTCTGCTAAAATTGCTGAAGAATTATAAGTAGAAAAAGTGTCATTAAGTTTGTAGTTAAACTCTTAAATCCAATACTTAAAATAATAAGGGTAATAATCATTAACAGCAGCCTTGTCCTCGATTTTGTTTTAGTGTCCTTAAAATTCTGTTGTGATGTTTACCACTTATTCCTCCTTACAAAACTAGGTTACTTCCTATGTCTGAACCCCGCAGGGAAGTCAGAAAGCCAACGTTTGAGGTAACGTGGCAATGCATTTTAAGAAGAATCAGCTCCTAAGTGGGGAGAAAATATATTATTGGACTTTGCAGAGGCAAACACTCCCCAGCAGGTTGGAGACTTCGAGGAATGGGGTCCCACTGGCCTCGCGGCCCCCTCCTGCCCGCCCCTTCTGCGGGCATCCGTTGTGCGAGTCCCGGCCCAGTCACCGCCGCTCCCAGGGGAGGGGGCCCTCGCGCTCCCTCCAGGATGGGACAGGATATGACAGCCGGTTTGTGCACCAGCATCCTTAATATTTCCTTCCTTTCAGAAGCAAATAGAGCGTTCCCTTATCTGAATGCTAATTTCCTAGTTAAAAACCCTCCCTTGCTGACAAGGGACTGAAAGAGTTTTAAATCACAGATGTAGAGTATCAAATGCAATAATGCTCTTGCAATAGTGCATTGAAGCCTCAATTAATTAACCCTTGGGCTAAGTAGGCAGGTACATGGCGGTGGCCGCAGGCGGTGGATGGATGAGATTTAAATGTGCATCTCATTTCCCCAGCACGGAGCATGCCGTTTGGTTCAGAAAGGAGTCATTTTGCACACTCGCCTCATTTACTCGCCGCTTTAATCCTCCTAATTCCACCTGAGATCGGGGGAGAATTGAAAAGGAAGGCGAGGAGCAGGGGCTGAGGGCTGAGCTTTTGTGCGCGCGGTCCCCCGGGGCCTCGGAGCTCCCGGCCTCCAGCGGGCTCTCTTGCCTGTGAGCCTGCGTTGGTGGGAAACATGCATGACGAGATCAAGGGGGATGGGGCGGTTTTCACGTTTTGGGGTGAGAGAGGGGGTGCACTTTTGGAGGAGGATGTCGAGCCAAGTCCACTCTGCGCGGGTGCGGGGTTCCAGGCTGGCCTCAGCCTGCTGTGCGCGCGCCCGGGCTCTAGGTGCTGGGATCGCTGCGGGGTGCAGCCGCAGTGCCCCGGGGCCCAGTGGCGGTGCAGGTGGGGTGGGGGCTTGGATCTGGCAGCGTTTAGGAGTCCCGCTGCTTGGGTTCAAGAACTGCATCTCACCCCGGCACCGGCGCAGTGTCCCGCACTGACTAGGTGTAACTCTCCAGCTCATTTCTCTCCATGCGATTTACCATCTGTGAACTCGTCTTTAACCTAATAAAAATCATCTAGCTTTTGACTAACAAGAAAAGGAAACAGTGCTCATTGTGGGGTTTGGGGAAAATGGCTTCACTAATGTGCAGGATGAGAACGGAGTGATTTATAGGCGGTTTTAACTGTAGGCTATGATTAGGGGGCTGGTAGTAAGTGCATTAGATGTCTAAGTGTGGCAATAGAGTAAATAGGCGTTTTATTTATCGCAGTGCCAGGGGCCTCTTAGCGGAAGAGCGCTTCTCCAAATTGAAATATAGCAGAGTTTACACTCCTGATTAGGGCTTCAAGCGCAGAGCCCAAGGCTATCAGCTAAGCAGAAACAACGCTCACTGACACCTAATTGTCACTGGATTAATGTGCAAACAGGGACAGAGAACAGCAACAACAAATAACCTAGTGTCAGAGCCGTTGGTGGCAGTGTCCACTCGCAGTGACTTGGGGCCAAATTGGAGTTTATGTGTCAAAACGGGCTCGGATCAATGTGTTAGGCTCCTCCTGCGAAGGGCTGGATGGAGTCGTGGCAGTTGTTGATCTATGTGTGGGGGTGCATGTTATGTGCTGGGGAGCGGAGGGGAGCAGGCAGACGGAGGGGAGCAGGCAGACGGAGGAGGTGAAATGCCTTTCCATTAATTTTTTTCTGCTTTATGCTCCTGAATTCACAGCTATTAAGATAAATTTATGTGAATTGGGTCTTTCTCTCCAGGATCTTGTGACTTCCGCCTGTGTCTCCATATAAAATTTAATAACCCTGTTTGTGAATCAAATCATTCCCACAACAACAGATTCAATCTGGGTTGCCACCTGTCTGGCTTTGGGCAGGAGAAACTGAACTGGGCAGCTGGGTTCCAGCTTTTCCTGCAGTCTGGTGGTTGGTTGGCTGGTTGTTGTGTAGCTCAGCTTGCCCTAGGGTTTTCCAGAGCAAGAGCTAAATGTGTCTGGAGGGGAAAAGGAGGATAGCCTTCCATATTCCCTAGACCCCCCTTTCCTTTAAATGACCAAATTGGTGGCAGACTTATTTAAAAAACACAAGGACTTGTAACAGCCCAAAGCAAATGATGAAATAGGTTACCATCCAAGTTCTTATGCTCACTCATTTTTCTTCTACAATTAGCCATTTAGGGAGGGGAAAAGTCACAAATACATGAATTATGTTCCTAAATGTATTTCTAAAGTTCTTAAGTTTTATTGAGCATGAAAGTTGGTCTTTCCCTGTGTTAAGGACTGAAGAAGCTATAGAACTAGCTAGTAGCTCAATGGTGCAAAGTCTTATGATTTAAACTTGACATTTGCAATTTTTTGCTGTAAAATATTACTTTCTTTATTTCAAGACTTTAGCTGAAAACCTCGTAATTCCTTTTAAGCTCCATTTGATTGTCAATTGCACAACTCTCTCTAAAGCTTAGGGCTTATGATGTTCATACACACATGATTTATGCTTTTTGTGTCACAATATAATGTACTTTGGTAAAGCGCCCGCTTATTTTTCTTGCATCATGAGAGCCTTCCCTTTTAAAGGCTGAGATTTTCATGGGAAGCTGTGAAATAGTTTTGACCTGGCTGTAGATCTCCTTGAATTGTCCAAAATTGCCTTTTTTTTTTTTTTTCTGTCATAGTTAGCCTTCTGTGCCATTCCATTTAACGTATTTTCAGAAAATGGTGATCTGGTATCTGCATATTTGGATAATAGAATGAAATAAATTTTCACTATTAAAAATTTTAATAGCTGGCCAAAGAAAGCCCATTCATTGTCAATGATAGGGAGAAGGATGGCAAAACACGTCCTGGAAGTCACACTGAGGTTTCTTTTACTCCATTTGCTGTCAGAAAATCATGAAGCTAGATCTGTAATGGGGAAATCCCAACTCCATTTAACTAATGACATGCTGGATGAATTCAGTGTATTTTTAATCCGAGTGTAGAACTCTGAATCTATACAAGCTGCTAGCTAGAGCGTAAAATTTAAGTTAATCATCCTTATTAGAACAACAATATTTAAACAACTAAAAACATCACAAGTAGCTATTAAGTTTTCTGAAAAAAATAATATATGTTGTTATGATAAAGACTGGCATTCACAAAGGAAACATTTTGTTCACCCTAATTATGACACTTTGTAGATCTTACTCACTTTGTAGACTTGTAGAACTGGAAGGAAATTTAGAGACCATCAAACCCTCTTTACAGACCTATTTGCAGATGGGAAAACTAAGGGCCAGAAAGGTTAAATGTCTTACCCGATGCCATACACACAAACCCCCCTAAATTTTCCAGATATCCTTATATATGTCTTAATTCCAATTAAGCCATAAACATTGTAATCATATGAGAAAAATATTGAATGTGTTTGTTATACCTTGCCAATATCAATTTTTTGGGTATTTAAACATTAAAATTTTCTGGCACATAAAAACCGATTTTTAAAAAATTGTCAATTTAAGAAATAATTAAAAATTGGAATTTTCTTTGCTTAGGTATTTGGAAATTATAGAACAGAATTAAAATTTTTAAAAAGATTTCAGTATTTGAAAGAGTTGCCATGTCTCTATTATTTGAGGTTGAGGTTATATTATGTCTCCAGTTTTCTGCCTCTTTTAATGCTCACTCTGCTTTTTTGATTTCATCTACTCTTTTAAGCCCTACGGGAAGGAAACGAAAACTCAAAGAAGTTGATTTGATTATTGCTCAATAAGATATTTCATAGAGGAAATAGGATAGCACTCCATATAGAATGGAGTTTGATTATAATACATATCCTTGGATCTCTCTAACTCCTCATATGATAAGCAATCAAGGAATAATTTTGATTATGGAAGAATAGGGAGTATTTTAGTAGATTTTTAAAGTAATTCTGCTAAAGAGATACAGATTTATTTGTGTTCAAATCATTCTTGGAGTTTCTGTGATAGTTTTTGGGGGACAAATTTCAGAACGTATATTAGTTATTAAGCCTCTGTGCCACTGTTATAGCTAGGTTTTAAGAGAGTTGAGTAAAGAAAAATAAAATTATGTCAACCTAAAAGAAAAAAAAGAAGTCTCCCAGAATTTTACTGTGACCATTTATGTTTAGATCTAATCTGAAATTTATGGCAATGTGGTCAGAATCTGGGTGTTATTTAGTGGCTCTGGGAAATATATTCACTTTAAGAAAACTGCTGAAATCTAAGGTGGGGACCACAAATGGGACTGTGAACTTGAAGTCTGAACTAGGATGTATACTGACCGGGTCCCCACCCCCATCCCAAGTTCTTGAAACCAGTCGTGATCAAAATAACTGGCATTAGGTTTATAAATGGGCATTTTTATACAATAAACTGATTAAATTCGATTCTAATATCATAGTCTAAAATGCTTATACAGAACTCTGTGAAAGGAAGGAAGAGAGGGTAGCTATTATAGAATTATCTTCATGAAAGGAACATCATTTGTTCTGGGTGAACAATTTGGGAAGCGTTTCAACAGGAACCAAAACCATTTTGAAGAGAAAGACCGGGTGCTGAAGGGAAAAGAGCACTTGCTGTGTGACTGGTAGGAGGCATGGATTGCCTCCTACCATGGGAGGCCCCACAATCATGTAGCGGGGTGACCTTAGACAAGTCACCATGAAACAGTTACATATCATAGTTTCCTAATCTGCAACCCAGAGAGTAGGCACACTTTTTTTTAATAGATATATTTTTTATTTTTCAATTATAGTTGGCATACAATATTATATTAGTTTCAGACATACAACATAGTGGTTAGACATTTGTATAATTGACAAAGAGATCACCCTAACAATTCTAGTACCATACATAGCTATTACGATATTATTGACTATATTCCTTATGCTATACTTTACATTCCTATGACTATTTTATAACTACCAATTTGTACTTCTTAATCCTTTCACTTTTCACCCACCCTCTTTACCCCCTCCCATCTGGCAACCCTCAAAATGTTCTCAGTATCTAGGTGTTTGTTTCTGTTTTTTGTTTGTTTGTTTGTTTGTTTGTTTGTTTATTCTGTGCTTTAGATTCCACATGTAAGTGAAATCATGTGACATTTGTCTTTCTCTGCCTGACTTACTCAGCGCAATACCCTCTAGGTCCATCTATCTTTCTGTGGCTTGCAAGATTTCATTCTTTTAAAAAAAAAATTATGGCTGTGTAATATTCCATTATATAAATGTACCACTTCTTCTTTATCCATTCAACCATTGATGGACAACAAGGTTGCCTCCATATCTTGGCTATTGTAAATAATGCTGCAATGAACATATGAATTCACATGTCCCTTCAAAGTAGTATTTCAGGTTTCTTCAGATAAATATCCAGAAGTAGGCTTTTTTGGTCCTTCTTTGTCTAATTTTATAGCTTTTGTTTTAAAGTCTATTTTGTCTGGTATAAGTATTGCTAACCCAGAATTTTGTTGGTTTGTTTCCATTTTCATGAAACATCTTTTTCCATTTCTTTACTTTAGTCTGTGTGTTATCAGTCAGAAGTGAGTCTCTTGTAGGCAGCATATGTAAGGGTCTTGTTTTCTTATTCATTCAGCCACCTTACCTTTTGATTGGAGTATTTAATCCTCTTACATTTGAAGAAATTATTGATATATATAGTATTGCCATTTAATTATTCATAATTTTGATCTTTTTTCTTCTTCTTCTTAGAGAAGTCCCTCTTATATTTCTTGTAATACTGATTTTTGTATTGATGAACTCCCTTAGCTTTTTCTTGTCTGGGAAGCTCTTTATCTGTCCTTCAATTCTAAATGATAGCTTTGTTGTGTAGAGTAGTTCCTTATTTTTCATCTCTTTAAATATTTCATGTAAAGTTTCTCTTGAGAAATCAGCTGACAGTCTTATGGGAGCTCCTTGGTAGGTAACTAACTGCTTTTCTCTTGCTGCTTTCAAGAGTCTCTTTCTCTTTAACTTTTCACATTTTAATTATGATATATTTTGGCGTGGGCCTCTTTGAGTTCTTCTTGTTTGGGACTCTGTGCTGCCTGGGCTTGTACGTCAATTTCCTTCACCAGATTAGGGAATTTTTCCATCATTACTCTTCAAATAGGTTTTCAATTCTTTGCTCTCTTCTCTTCTCCTTCTGGTACCCCTATGATGTGAATGTTGTTATGCTTGATTTTGTTCCAGAGTCCCCTTAAACTATTCTCATTTTATTTTTTGGATTCTTTTTTGTCGTTGCTGTTCTGATTGGGTATTTTCTGCTAGCTTATCTTCTAAATCACTGATTTGATCCTCTGCTTCATCTGATCTGTTATTGATTCCCTCTAATATATTCATTTCGGTTATTGTGTTTTTAGTTCTGACTGGTTATTTTTTGTTTTCTATCTTTATTTTTATGTTTTCTGTCTCTTCGTTAAAGTTCTCACTGAGTTCATCTACTCTTCCCCTAAGTTCATTGAGCATCCTTATATCCAGTGTTTTGAACTCTGCATCTGGTAGGTTGTTTGTCTCCACTTTGTTTAGTTCTAGAGCTTTGTTCTGTTCTTTATTTGGGACATGTTTCTTTGTCTCCTCATTTTGGCTGCCTCCCTGTGTTTGTTTCTAAATACTAGGTAGGGTTGCTATGTCTCCCACTCTTAGTTGAGTGGCTTTAGGTAGTAGGTGTCCTATGGGGCCAAATGATACACTTTTTCCTAGTCACTTCAGCCAGGTGCTCCAGATGTGTCCCTTGTATGGATTGTGTGTGTCCTCCTGTTGTAGTTGAGCCTTAGTTGCTTTTTGCATATCAATGGGAAGGAATGACCCTCAGATTGATTGGTTGCGAGGACTGGCCAATGAAAGCCTGACCTTATGGAGCAGGATTCACTTTAGCAGGGCTCTGGCAGGCATACTACTTCTTAAGGTGAGGTCTGTGAGCTCTCAAAATCAGCATCCAACAAGCTCTCCTAGGAGCTCTCATGCACTCTAGAGTTTAAAATGCTTAGACTATGAGATCTACACATTTTCTTGTAAATGCGAGATTTTTAATTACTTATGCTTTAGTGATAAAGTCTGAACTCACACTACAGTCTGAATAAAAGGCTTTAAGAGACACTGATGACTGATTTAAAATACTCCTTCAGACCACAGAAGTATTCATTAGGCAAATTCTTCCAGGGCTTTCTTCTTAAATGTACATGCTTATGAGAACTTCAACAGTTATCACTATTTGCTTTTAAGGGTCTTTCTCTCCCTTCCACAATACTTTTCTAGAATTAACAACAAAAAAAATAGTTTATGGATTAAAAATACTATAAGATATCCTCTCCCATGATTCTTTTTGCCTTTTGCACCTTCTGAAATAAAATGAAACCCCAAAATATCCTAAATCAATATTCTTTAAGGATTGTGCAAATATCCCAGTTCTTTAACATTATTTAAATGTTATGCATCTATATATCCTTCTTGTGCTTCAATAATTAAAGGCAGATGAGGCATACTGTATTCCAAACATGCATATTGTTCTTTAGCAAGCAATTTTTTAAAAATCACTTCTTTTTTACCCTGATGCCAAAGAGCTAATTCCATTTTCCTATTATAACTGGATTTTAAAATCCAATAGCCATTTCCTGTACGGGTCCTACAAGTTTTCTCAGACTCAGTGTGTATCAGTTTGTGTTCTTGCATGGTTAAAGTCAAAGCAAAGGTATGTGGGAAGCAGTAAGAAACTCCTTCGTTCATGTCTAACATTGCTTGCTCTTGGTGGAACGACATATTGTGTGCTTTCTGTATACTCTTTTTAAGGCAGGATTTTTCTTTTTACTTGATGGAAGTTTTTCTAAAAGCACATCTTTTTAATGGTATTCTTTACCCTTCTCAGTGAGGGACTATTGATTGAGTGGACACCGCTTACTGTAGCAGTTCTGGGCTGCTAGCAGCAGAGTTTCCTGTGATTGATTTTATATAGCACCTTTTATACTTGAGAAATCCCAAAGCACTTAACAAAGCAGTGAGTGAGTTTGATGCTGATAGGGATGGCATAGGCAAACACTGACAATGGCACGAACCCACAGCAGCTCACATTGCTTCAGGTTCTTGAACTCTCCAGAGGGGTGGTTGGCCAGGTTACCACCATTCTTCCTGGTATGCCTAGAATCTCCAGACTGGAAAGGACAGCTAGTCATCTTCTAGGACATTGCTGGGCCACCACTCTGACCAGCCTTAAACCACTCAAGATAGATGCAATTGGCCACCGTGGGTGACTTCAGATGAGTTCGTTACTCTCTCTTGGCCTCTATTTCCTCAATGGTTCAATACAGGAGTTGGACTCCATGGTCCCCTCTAGTCAGCAGTTCTAAGACTCTGATTTCATGAGTATATCTTTGCCTTGAGTAGGTGCCCAGCATTGTGTCAGACCTCTGCTCTGGAGAAAGAAGACCTTTTGACTGATTTTAGTACTAGATAAGTGCAAAAAAGAACAAGAGGATATCTCCAGAAATGCACACTGTGTTTTACCTCAGAAAGCGGGTACATCATTGCTTACTTACTCCCAGCACTGTGCTTAGCACATAATAACCCCTCAATAAATGTTTGTTGAATGAAAACACAAAAATGCAAAGTGTCTTTTCAGTGTCAGAGAAATGCAAATTTCACTCTAGAATAATGGATGTTCATGGCCTAGCACTGTATAGTTTAGCAGTAAGCATGCAAAGTAAGCCAACCTTGTCCTCACAGAAACAGCAAAATTGGGACAAAAATAATGCCCTTTGCTTTTTCTACCCTGGTGCTAGAAGGTAAAGTTGCTTGCTTTACTTGCAGGTTAGGATGGAAGGGAGAAAGAAGGAAAAAACAGATAAGGAGAACAGACATTATGCTCAGAGGGAGAATTGTAGTCTATTAACCTTCAGTACAATGAATCAGAGGTAATAGAGCTATGGAGAGACCTAGTGCAGGTTTGGGAGTGGCAAGGAGATTGCCACTGAAGGAACAGAAAGAAAGCTGTAATATTCTTCTTAGGAATCTGGCTCTTCTCACCTCATTTCCAAAGACTGAGTTTTCTTAACAATATGGGGGGAATGGGAGGACTACTGGGGAGGGAGCAGAAAGAGAAATTTAGACTTAGCTCTCTAATCCCACAGGGGAAGGCGGGTAGGGTGGGTGGAGAAGCAGTGGCGTTGCCAAGGTGACTGCGCAGGAAGAGTTGTTGGGGTGTTCCTTCTGTCTCTAGCTGGATTTATACCCTGGTATCTGTGTTTCATTACCAGTTAACTTGCTCAAAAGAGATAGGGAATGTTAAAAAGTTGTGCGCATTCCTCTTTACTTGTGCTTTTCTTTCTTTACATGCATGGTCATAGCTTTGACGTTTATTTTTAAGCAAATAATTTACTTTTGCCTTATACAGTTCATGACATCTATTATCTCTTTTGCTCTTCAAATAGCCTTGGGAGGTCAATGGTATTTATTATGCCCATTTTACAGATGAGGAAACTGAGGCCCAGAGAGGATTAGTGACGTATTCGGTCATGCAACTAGCACAAATGATGGAGCTTGAATTCAAATCCAAGTTGCTAGACGGTACTCACTGTCCACTATGCCTTGCTGTCTCCATTTCAAACTGAAAGTAATAAATCCTGCTTGAAAAAAGAAACTTAATTGTTATGACATGCTAGTATTTGAAGGATTAAGTTGTGAAGGTTTATAGTTTATCTTTGGGCTCAAACCACCTAGGTGGCTGCTCACTGCTCTTAGTTATCGGCTAAAATACACTTATTATTATTTTTTAAATCACAGGTCTCTTCTTTTTAGGGACAGGAATAAAACACCTAAGATTTCCCCCATAAGGTTCATGGCTTTCTATTGATACCACTCGAGCCATCTCTCCCCTCCAGACTCAGTAACATGATCTCAGATAAGAAGGCTAGGCTGAACCAGTGTGTTCCCAGACCCTTTCCAGCACCAAGAACCTGTGATTCTGAGTTGATGAAGGTCCAGTGACTTCTAGCTAAAGAACGGGGGCAGGACCAGCGCGACGTGACCAGCAACTGGTTCAGATCTATATTGACTTACTGAGAACTGATAATGGCAGGCCCTGGGCTTGAAGCTAGGGTCAGGGACACAACAGGACATGGTTCCTGTCTGAAGGACTATAGGATCTAGTGAAGCTTATCAAAGAGGCCTGACATTTGTATGTTTGTTGCTCATGTTTTTACCTTTAATTGGAAAATTTTAAGATGTGTTTCTTGCACATGTATGAGTAATTTAAAGAATATCTACATCTGACTAAATCCTTCCTTATATCCATGGAGGAAAAAAATTCTATTTAAATAGATGGACCCTAAGGAGACCTGAAAAAACCATTGTGTTATATTCTTGGAGGCTGCAAAGAAAAGCAATTCCAGACTTAAACAGTTAGGGAATATGCTTTGAAAGTCCAACACAGGAGGGTAGGGCTTCTGGTGTTTCTGACTGACATAAATGAGCTGAAGAAGAACCTGATTAAAAGAACCAGGGCCCAACTTGTAGGGGGCTTTGGGGAGTTTTAGGAGTGTGGATCACATGGCAGTTTTCTTAAGGAGAAAAGCCAGTCAAAGCCATAGGGAGTCCTTGCAAGGCCAAAGGAGAGAAAGTTGTTCCCTTGGAGAGAGTGGCATTTAGGAAAACTGAAAATCGCTCCAGTAATACTGTATGTGAGAATCTCGGTATCCAAAAAGAAATGCAATAAATCTCTCAGTTTGAAGGCTTCTTCAATATTTTACAAATCACAGAATCATCTCTCGCTTTTGGCACAAAGAAAAGTCCGCATGACAAACCTTATGGAACATTAGCAATATAAGATAAAGCTACATCTGCTGAATACCAATGACATCATTCCTACCTGCTGCTGGTGTTGTCGACAATGTCACACAGAGCGTCCATTTCCCTTTTTTTTGTTGTTAAAAATGGAAATTGGTGTTTGAGTATTCCATGAAGTTCTTCAGGTTCATTAACAAGGTCAAAATCAATATTATTTTACTGTTTGGAATCATTTTTGGTGGAACAATGAAAAGAAACCATAGTAGAAGTAGTCTTAATATAATCATTTTCTTTTCATTGTTCTTTATGGGAAAATAATTTGGCCCGAAATTTAGTGGTCCCATCAGGGAGGTGATATCTTTTAAAAGGTGGTCTGAAGGACAGGTTTTACTGTACTTTAATAGGCTTATAGATTAATATAAATCTTAATATTCATAATCTTTACCATTTCTTTTCTCAATATCTGCTCCATCTATACATCTATTTATAATGTATGTTTCAAACACAAGATATACTTGATTTTTATTGAATATACTGATGGTGCTACAGGGACAGCTACTTGACCTAGTTAAAAGAAAAAAGAGTCAAGGGGTCAAATTTATGGATAGTTTGCTGCTGAAAACAGATTTTTGCAGATAATACAATAACGAGAGCAGGGCTGTCCTCGCAAGTTTCCCATGCGGTATTATTTGTGTAAATAATAAATAAATATGTGCCAAGTGTGAGCTGCAGATGATCATGACGAAATGTGGACTTAATCACCTGAAAGCTTGATTTTTCTAACCGAACATTTTCTATTTGTATATACCCACAAAAGAGAATCATAATAACTAAATATGAATTTATTAGAAAAGAAAACATGTAGATATTCATTGCTTTACATAAATAAAGAAATGTATGTTAATTTATTTTTATGTGGTTATTTAAGTAAAAAATACCTAATTAACTGATTTCAGTTTTATTTCTGGTTTGCCTGTCAACTTATGTCATAAACATTGAAGGAATTAATGAATTTCATGTGTGAGTATATAAAATTGATATGTTACATACAAAGATGTATACTATAAAAGCAATACATCTTCATTATAAAAACTTACAAAATTTGGAACAAAACATATTTCCAATACCTAGAGATAATCATGTTAACATTTTCTTTCTTTTGTATTGTTTTACACAGTTCAAAGCATTTTATATGCATAAAATTTAATATGGATTTATTAAATTCTATTGTATGATGCCATAATTTCGTTTACTAGGTCCTCTTATTGGATATTGGGTGGTTTCTAGTTTTTTGCTGTTATAAAAGATAAGTATCTTTTTACCTACATCTTTGTTTGCATCTCCCCAGAAGGAAGTCCCATAGAGGAAATTACTGGATTAAATGAAGTGAACATTTTTAAGGCTTTTGATGCATATTACCAAATTACTTTCCACAAAACTTGGGCCAATTTATCGTATAAACTTATTTTACTGAAATTTGATGTATTTCACTCACATTACTGAAACAAAGTGTTTGGAGATTTCAAAAGCAGTTGTCTCCTATGGCTCGGAATGGACTTGTCTGCGGTTGCTCAGAATGAAGTACAGGAGAGCGCTGCGGAGGCCGATCCGTGTGCTAGTTCCTCTGATGCATTCACGTGAAGGTTTTCTTCTTTTTTAAAATTGTGTGATTCTCAGAAATAGTATTTAGTGTCTTAAATATTAATATTTTTAAAAGAGGAAGTAACCTGGACAATGGGCTATGTATTTTCTTCACCTTTATTATTTTTTGTAATGAGACAAAAAACTGGAATATATTATTAGAAAAATGGTACTTTAAAAGTATTTATACTCCCTTGCCCATCCAACTCCCAGCTTCGTTGGTTTTAAATATCCTGTCCCCAGTACCTCAATCCTCTGTGGCATTTTGTTATGTGCATAATACTATATTCCTGTCCCCTCTGTTAGCAAGGATGCAGCTTTTCGTCCGCTGGTGTCTGTATGTGGAAACTGGGCTCTGGGAAAGGAGAGAACACTCTCTACATCTATAGCTCTGCCCCTCATGATCTCTGCAATGGTTTCCCAGCACAGATTGCCCGATGGCAATATGTTTACTGTGCTTGAAACTGTTTAAATCTGTGGTATCATTTATACACTGTCAGTTATGCCAAGGCTCAACAGTTTGGGTGTGAGTGCATCCCCATTTCCCAATAGCTTCTTTGCTTTCCAATTGACAACTAAATCCTTTTCTGAAAAGCACAAATTGATGCCACAAACAAGTAAAATTTGGCGGGTTCCATTGGTCAGGCTTAGAATAACTTTTCACAGGGGGAAGGAATGAATGAAAGTTCTTAAGTCCAAGAGGAGCTAACTTCTCAGAACTTGGCCCACCATTGACCGTGGCTGTTATTGACCAGTACCAGTTGCTTGTCCCTAAAGGGAAGCCCTGAGAAAAGGCAAGAGCCTGAGTAAAAGGCTCTGAAGGGAACTGACCAGCCTTACGCGATGCTTGTCTTTGTCTGGAGACTGACTCTATAAAACATTAGTGACCTTTATTTACATGAAATAGAACTTCTCATTATATTTCAAAGTGGTTTACAGTTTGATATAAAATACACCTTCTTTACTAGGAGATGGTGGAATATAAAAAGGAGGAACACAAATACTACCCTTTCAATGCATGCTTTATAAAAGATACTTGCTAAGTTTTGTTATATGTAAAAATATATTTAGCTAACAACTTTATTGTCATTGTGGAAAATTGCACAAACCAATATACGTGAGTGAATAATTTTACATGTAGTTAGTGTCTTTTTTGATTAAGAAAGCCTTTTAAATAACATATTAATTATGCATCTTATGTATCCTATGTGGCTAAAGCAGCTCTGTGAATAGAGACCTGCCAGTTGTTTTGTTAAAATAACAGAATGCAGCTGTGATTAAAAAAAAAAAAAAAAAAGAATGCAACATATCTAGAAAAAGCTATTTTTATTTCTTTAAAGGGAGAGATCAAAGTTAATATTTTAT
Organism: Rousettus aegyptiacus; assembly: GCF_014176215.1. Taxonomy (NCBI): domain Eukaryota; kingdom Metazoa; phylum Chordata; class Mammalia; order Chiroptera; family Pteropodidae; genus Rousettus; species Rousettus aegyptiacus. The sequence continues at coordinate 67,513,514 of NW_023416311.1, forward strand.
TTTGTAAATATAAGATTTTTGAAGGGCAGAGCATTAGTCCAGGCTAAAACGTGGGACATGGTGTACTGAAGGTTGTGATTTGCTGCGATGTTCCCTGTCTGGGACTTCCCAATTGAGTGGCAGATATGTGTGGGAGAGTGGCAATTGAAACCAAACAGGAAGACGTACACCAAAAGAGAATATTTTTTCATCGTAGTTGTAACTGGAACCATCACCATTTCCATATTTGTCTTAGGTTTGCAAAACCTCAAGCAGCCCCATCCTCAGCCACCCCCACCCGCAACAGATAAAAATCTACATTGGAAGGAAGTTTCATAATCAAACTAGGTAGAGTTTATCTTTGCCTCTCACAAACAAACTAGAATATTTTCATATTTATATAGGCTATCTATAAGTTCCCATATATTTATAGGAATATGTGATATCTCCTGTCCAGGAAAACACGCTTTGGCAGTACTCTACTGAAGCGTGTTTGATTTTTCAGGGTGTCTGTGAGCAAGTCCCATCTGTGTTCTCTGCTTTGTGGTTCTCGTCCAGGCGGCGGGTGGCGGCTTTGAATGGGGCAGCTTCACAAAATCTGCATGAAAATTGGGAATTGTCAAAGTAATTTGCCATTTACTGACTCGCTCTCTATGCCTTTTGTGTTTTGATCAATAAAAACTTAAATCTTTACCCAGTTTAGTCACAACCTATTCTAAAGCATTATATTCCCCCTGATTTTTCGAGTTCTGGTTGTACAGTTATCCACTTTCAATGATATTCATTTCAAAAGGTTAACAAACGAGAAACTAAACCAACCATACAAATAACAGCCCAAAGAACACTTTCCAAAATGTGTTGCCGTACTGCCATTTCAAATTTAATATTCATGCCGAGGAAAGCTAAAGGCCACCAAACCAGGTGGATAAAATAGTACTGCATTTTATGACTCATTCTTAAATGAAATCTCTTAAATATTGCTAATGAAGCCAGCTCTCCCACACAGCCTTTTCCTGCGCCCTTTCTAGGCTGGTTCAGTTCCATTCCCTGTCTAGCAATTTGCCCCAGGCCCCTATTAAATGAATTATCACGGCCCCTAAATCATCTCTGCGGGGGTTTCCTCTAATCCCATCAAGATACTTAGACTCCCTTTCTTCCCTTTTGGTGACATAATGAATTATTATTTCATGGGGAGCAGTTAAGGCGGCCCCTTTGGATGTGGGGAATGTGCTGGCGAGCAGGGGCGGAGTTGAGGAGCTGGGCCGCGGGGAAGCGGGGTGGGTACCAGCGCCTCGGGCTGCTGCCAGGGGCCTGAGGAGGACAAAGCCACAAGGCCACCAATTGCCCTCTCGGCCTCCCGCCTGGGGGCTCCTGGTGGGGTCTTCCGCAGGCGGTGGGGCTGAGAGCCTCCTGCCCTGAAGTGGCTCCCATGAGCCCGCCCGGGGGAGTGACTCTGGGAGCCCAGGAACGCAGGGCGAAGAGAGAATATAAATGTTTTCCTTAACTGGAGGAAACACTGCACTCACAAACCACTTGCGGAATAGATTAAGCTAATTTATTAAACAGTTTGCCTGGTGACTGAGCTGGGCTGAGTAATGATTTACTTTTTTTTTCTTTTAAAAAACATTAATAAGAGGAAGTCAGGGGCCATAGCGGCCCTAATCGTGCGGCCATGGCTGGGGAGGGCGTCTAGGCTACGTGTGGGGCCCCGGAGGACTGGAGCGGTGGGAGCCCACGGTTTGCAGGGCCTTTGCCACGGCGTTGAGGGACCTAGAGCGGGGAGAGCTGGGCCCTTGAGGGGAGCCACCTCGGTTGGCTCAGGGTAAGGACCCTCATCCCGTAGAGGCTAATTTTGTTGTTGTTGTTGTTGTTGTTGTTGTTGTTTTTAAACATCCTGTTTCCTAGGAGTTCAGACCACTCCATACTTAGTGCTGGGCCTTCTTTTGAGAGTGAGGTAATCTTAACACTTTCTAGAGATTTTAGAAATGTTACACTCGGGGACACATCTGTGGACACATCTGCGATTCACAATGGTGTTTGGTGCTAACGACCCTCTTTCCACAGTAAATATTTTGTAATATCTCTTTTGCTATCTCGAAATGAAAATCTTGCACAATATAATCTATTTGAACACATCGTTTAAGTATGGGGGAAAAGATAACATATGAAGGAGGGAGGGAGAAAGGGAAAAAGGTAGGAAGGAAGGAAAAACAATAATCTGACTGTAAAGGAGAATAAAACAACAACAAATAACATAAAATATATATTTCTCCGTCATGACAACTATAGAATAAAGTAGTCAAATGCTTGGAATACTTTATTACATAGATTTTGATTTAAAATAAAACTGTTCGATTGATTGTTGTTGACCCTTTATAACTGACGTTTTTGAAATAAGTGTATTTTTTTATATACATAGAATCATCCCAGTGTGACAGCTGTGCATGTGGATTGTTGATGGGAAAACTTGAAACCCAGGAACTGCATTGTTGTCAGTAACAGGATCTTTCAAATTGGTGAGTGACTCTTGATAAAATTGTGAAAACCATGTACATAGTAATTGTATATGTGGAAAATTCAGTGTATGCTAAAATTATGTAAAAATACTTTGTGTTTATATGTAAAATAGAGATAGAGATAATTACCAAAGGCTTTTCCACCTACATGAATATCTAATGGAACTTTTGAAGTTGTTCTGAGGGACCTGGGACAATTCTTTGGGTAGCAACACATTGCTTTCTGGAGGTTGACATACTCCTTTTGAGACACACTAGTATATTTGTTTTTAAACTCCTTGAATTAGTATTTCATGGGGAGCAGAACATTTTGCATGTGATGCCAGGTGGTTTGAAACCCGTCCACAAACCCTGTACAGAATCCATGTGATCTGGATTATGAACCATTGGTCTGCAGTGGGAATCAAGAGGTTAGAATCAGAGTTGCAAAGAACTTTGCCCGAACCCTCTGGGAGAATCCTTTAGTTTATCCTAGTTTCGTGTGTGTGTGTGTGTGTGTGTGTGTGTGTGTGTGTGTGTGTGTGTTTTGTTTAAAAAAAAAACGCCTACAGCACCTGATACTCCTAGGTGATCTCCCATTCAAGTACTTAAGCAGGCTCAACTCTGCTTAGCTTCCGAGATGAGATGAGATCTGACACGTTCAGAGTGGTATGGCCATAGACTAGTTTATCCTAGTTTCTGAATACTGTATTCCAGTCTGAGTTTCATTGGGATACTCTGCAGGAGGATAGTTACCTTCCTTGTACTGAAAGTAGTCCTAAAATTACTTTTGCTTTTAGGGTAGCTCTAGCCCATCATTTACTTTTACTGAACCTATGGGCAATAAAATCCCTAAATTTAGTCTTGTTCTTGGTAAGATATTTCACTTCTGTACTTTGGCAGTCAAGTTTTTGTATTTACATTAACACTTGTTAAATGCCTTCTGACTGGAGCTGTCTAAATACTTTTGGATACCAATTTTATCTTTGAATCTATAAGCTTTCCCTTCTAGTTTTGTATCTACATGTCAAAATATTAGCATTATTATGAAAAGAAAAACTCAGAGAGAAGCCTCTTTCACCAATGCTGCATCATTAGTAATAACATCACATAAATATGTTAGCTTTTTCCAATGTGTACATATACAGTCCCATGATAGAAGTGTGTACGTACATCTCTGCATATTTAGAACTAAAAGAATAAGACAGTGGGCCTTAAAATGTTTTATGTCTTCATTTGTATTCTTTTCTGTTAGAAAAAGTTTGACATTAATTTTAAGACTCTCTTAAAAGCTGGGTATTCCCCACTTAATGCTGGGATTTTGTTAATTCTAAAAATAATAGTATACCAAATTAAAAGAATTTTTAAAAGAAAGAAATTTCTCATAACTTTACCATAATTGTTTCCATTTTTCCATGTCCCCTTCTGTATCTTCTAGTTTTTTCCAGGTATTTACACATTGCATGCTAAATTTTCTACGTCTCTTTTCTAATTCCCTGTTAGAAATGGGCATTAACTTGTATTTACTCTTAGGCATATACAAGTGAATTAAATGTGCAATAGAGGGTCTTCAACATAGCTTTCCTAAGTGGGCTGATAAGCTAACATTTTGTAGGCCTTTAAAAAATTATCACTGTAGTAGTGAGATAGGACTATCTTATTAATTTAGCAGCTCGTTTTAAAAAACGTCCTTACATATTTGCATAGGTCAGCAGTGTCAAGTGGTGACAAATTCTTGAGCTGCTGATTCAAAAGTCCTGAAGTTGTGATTTGGAGCATTTTGGTTTGAGAAGCCCCAGTCTAAAATCTGTGGCTTTGTTTTTGCTAGAAAGCAGGGTGAGGTGCGTGGAAGAGGTGCTAGAGAGGACATCTTGATTCATCTCTGTTTGGGGAAGGCATAGGGCCATGTGTTTTAGAGAAGTTGGAGAAATCACCTCCTCATTTGAAGTTCTTCACTTCTGTTCCTCTCCCCATGGTGTTACTGCCTCTGGTTTAGTTGGATCTTTTCTGAGGACCCAAGTAGGTTAGATATAGTCTGAATGTTTGTCCATAGCCCAAGGAAGCAACAGATAAAGTTTGATTTACAATTGGTAACTGCTCATTTATCCTTTTACACTGGGTGTCATATAGAATGTCTTCACTGGGAATAATCCTTATATCTTTTAGAAAATTGATGATAATGGTAGCTCTTGGTTATTGGGCATCTACTATATGCCAGACAGCATATACTTATATCATTATGCTTCCTGACAATCCTACGAATAATGATTTCCATTTTAGCAATGAGAAATGCTCAGAGAGGTTAAGTGTCATATCCAAAACACGAGTAAGCTTAGTTTTGCAACCCAGGGTTGTTTCACTATATAACACTCTGTGTCTATTTAAAACTATATAAATTTGAGCAATATAAAATGATATCACAATATCCCAAGCTTTATCTCTCATTTAGGAAGACAAGAAAAGGTGAGCTGGCAGACCTGGGGCTCTTCCAAAGCAGGAAGGATCGCATGACTGCTCCCAGTGACTTTTCCCTGAATAAAGCACAAAGTGTTCCTGGAACAGCAAAGGGCAGAGACTTGGAAACTTAGCACCAGGGAAGGATCCTAAAATAATGAAGCCAAAGAGACAAGTTTGGCATATTTTCAGGATGTAAAATGTCGGACTCAAAATATATAAGTTGTAAGACAGAATCTGTGACCAAATTGCTGGGTACCTGTAACTCAGTTACTGGAGTAAATTCTTCCAGCTTTTTGCTGAATTGGTGTTTGTTGAATAAATGCACGATGATTCTTTGGAGTAGGTACAAATTCCTTATAAAAGAGGAATAAGGTAAACCTGCTCTTGTTATATATATGCAGGTGCTTTTCAGCCTTTGAATGGAAACAGTGAAGATGTTTATGTTTTCCGACAAGAGTTATTTTTGTCAAGCTCAGAAATTGGGTACATTCTTGGTATTTTCAAGAAGGATCTAGGGACAACCCAGTTCCACAACCGACTAAATAGTGTCTTTAAATGTTTCTAGCTCCTAAAAAAAAAATGATCAGCCAAAATGTTTTTGAGGGTGGCCTCATCTGTAAACTGAGTCCCTGCCCCGAGACAGCTCTAAGCCCGTGAACATAAGACACAGTTTGCTGTGGCCCCTGGAAATACCAAGGATTTTCTTGGAAATCAATCCCAGAGTTTATAGCATTACTGGGTCTTCTCAGTTCTAGATAGCAGGGGCTGTTCTCATTGTTCGGCATGTAGTGACATCAGATATCCAGGACAAATTGAGCCCCGATTCAGCTGATCTTCAGAAACCCTATTCCAGGAAATCTAAAAATCCACAATATTTTCTTCTACCAAGCTAGGTCAGTGGGCTTAGTTCTGCAATCCACACAAAAGAAAATACCATGGGTCTGGGCACAAAACCCAAGACATTTCAGTGTCCTGATGATTTATTACCAGAGCAAATATTGCAGACCACAATATCATTTATCATGTAATTACATATCTTTCTGGGAGACAACACACATGACCACAGAAGCAATGTAGAGCTATCCTGTCTTTGCTCTGGGTCTCAGTTTCCTTGCCTGTACTGGGAGAGGCTTGGGCAGGGTGGTCTCTGGATTTTGAAGGTCTCTTGCAGCCCAAACCTTCAAGAGTCTGTAGACATATAGGGAAGTGCTACTCTTACACAGAAGTAGCCTTCCTGAGCTATGGTTTCCCTGGTATCACCTCCAATCTGTGCCACATAGCTACTTAGACTCTCTAAGCCTCAGTTTCCTCATCTGTAAAAATGGAGATGATGATAGTACCAACTTCTTAGGGTTATTGCTATGATTATTAAGGTAATGTATGCAAACCCCTAAGAAGGAAATCTCAGAATGCAGTCAATGTATTAGCTGTTACAATTATTATTAGGACATCTCATTGTAATGGCTTTTTTTTTCTTCTTCTTCTTCTTACTTTCGCATTTATTCTTACCACACAAACTATCTTCCAGAGTAAAACTTCAGAGGAAGCCGTCACGAGGGATCAAATCTCCAGTCCATTTCCAAATGGGTGATTCCAGGGCCTAATCCTAGATCTTGCAAAAATTGTAGACAATTACCTCCACTATTTTTTTTGCATTCAGTACATGTATACCTATTGCCTCTATCAAGCCATGTACATAGATATATGTGTGTTGGGCTGTTAATGTTGTGGAAATGTTCGGGAACAGATATTTCTTTGAGTACTTTTATTTTTCTATGTGTTAGAACAAGGGGAATTTGGATGCTCCTTAAAGGACTTCCTCTAGAAAGAACTCCTGTTTGGACAATGCTTGTAGAATCTTATTTTCTTTGTGATGTATTAGGAAAACAGTATGTTAAGCTTTTTCTTTCTCAGACATAAGTGTTTTCTACTTAGGCTACCAGAGGTTGAATACAGAGTCCTGTGAACGTACCTAAGCAAATCTTAATTAATGTCATTCACTTCAAAATACGCGCAGTCAACTTCCAGACTGCCAAGGCAGAGTCAGGGTTCAAGTTGCCATATGTTGACAGGGACAGGTTGATAACACTCTTCTCAGTCCAGAAGGTTTCCTCCTTGGTCCCTAAGTGCTCTTTCCCTGATCGCTCTGCAAATCTGCTTCATCTGTGCCATCTCCTCTTGAAACCAGGTTTCTTTAAAATGGAAAACGGATAAAATAGCCATAGGTGCCTGAAGTCTTCCACTTTGCCTTTTAGACCAAAATATCAGCTGCTTGATACAATCCATGTATGAGTCATACTATTGCATGTATAATAGGAAATCCCAGTTAATAGCCTCCAGATCCTGTCATAACTGTATTATTATTTCTGATACAGTATGAGAGAAAGTGCAGTATAAGAGAATTGAGGAAATTTGAAAACAAAATCACATGTTTTTAGTTTGAACCCCTCATTACGTCCTTCTCCTTCCTTGCTTTACTGCTACTGTGACAACAATGGAATGCTTTTCACTCTTCTACTTTTAGCCTCGTTTACAGAAAATGCTTTGAGATTATGGTCCTTTCATATTTTCTCACACTGGATGTCGTTCCTTCTTCCTTTTGTTTTAGAGAGGTGCTCTAGCCACTGTTTAATGAACATTGTTTCTTTTTGTAGATAGAAATGAAGATAATGAGACCTGGAAACTAGTGTGGTGAATATAGGGTATGCCACCTAGAACCCCCTTTTAAGACTGAGGCACTCGTTTCTTATGACTGCTGGGAATGTTGATTCCAGGAACTGTCCTCTGCCAAAGGGAGCTGCCTTGCCCAAAGTCACAGTCCTTTCCAGGGCCAGCCTGCATCCAATGACCAGTCAGTCTGAGGTACAAAGGGAGAACCACACTGCAGGACCATCCAACCCCAGAGCTCCCTGTGGGATCAGCGGAGGCCTATGTGGTGACGGCATAGCAGCTCAACGTCCTCTACCCCCACCTCAGTCCTCTTTCTTTCTATCCCTGTTACCTGTGACTCCAGTGCAGCCTCCAGTGAACCTCCTGCAAGAAATCTTCATCTCAGGTGATTTCCTAAAGAGCCTGACCTACGACACTCAGGCTAAAAATATTAGAAGGAAAATGATGTGGTTTAGAGTGAGAGTCTTATTAAATCCCCGTATCTATTTTTTTCTAAGAATATGACATTGGCCTTGGATTAAAATTATTGAAGAACTTACAGATGTCAGTTGCAAAAAAAAGGAAAAGATGTTAAAAGGTATGAACATGTTTGCAATAAATGAGAAATGCATTTTATGACATGCATTAAAAAATAAAAAGGACCAAAATATCACTTTAAAAATCAGACTTGTGAAAAACATAAATTTTAGCAAGGAGAATATTATTATTAGGTATTCTGGGGCAAAGAGCAGGTGTGTTTAGTATTGTTTTTTGGGAACTGAATTGCCTAGTATATATAAAAAATGCTCAGGGATTGAGGGAGCCACCATTCCAAGGACACTGAGGCTGAAAAGGGGACTTCCAGTCAGAAAACTAAGGTACCAGTGAGGTTTGCCCCATGTGGACACCTCATCAAGACAGTAACTTTTATAACTTTTTCTTCAGGAGATTGATTTTATAGCAACATTCAATGACTATTTCATTGAACACATAGTTATAACAACAATAATCACAAAAGACCTTTATTCAGGCAGGATATATGTATAAAAATAAGAAATTAGCATCTTTTTTCTTTAAAAACAGAACTTTACTGGGATTCTTTAGAAATTAATTTATACAAGTTATATCTGAAAATGTTATCATTATAAATAAAAATTAAATAACACAAAAGTTCATAGAGTAAAAAGTTAAAATCCATTTCTCAGAATAACTACTTTTTTCAGTTTTCTCTCAGACCCTCGGCTATGGTGATGTATATAGTTATTCTTGGACATATGCACATATGTGGGATGTCTCTCATTTTTTTTTTCTTATAGTCTTATGTTTCTAAGACCATACTCTAAATTGTTTTGTAACCTGCACTTCTTTTTAACTGAACAGTGTTTTAGTAATACTCGTTTTAACCAATTTAATTCAAACTACACTGTACTATTCTCAGCCACTATATTAGAATTAAATTTGATGCTACATTGAACCTAGATATGTTAGCTTTTCTTGGGGGTCTGCTTATCTAAGTGAAATAAATTAACTATTTAGGTTTTCTAATATAAAATTTTATTTTTCTCAAAATGCAGAGACTTATATTTTTTCCTTTTCTTTTCAGACCGATTCAGTGGAGTCTTGACTCCAAAAATAATTCTTTAAAAAATGTCCAGGAAAAATTAAATCCAGATCTAATTTCATTCTCGAAGCAACCTCAATACCTTCCTTTCCTTGATATTACCCTGTCTTTTCCACAGATGTGTGTTTTAAAAAAAAAATGGTTGTGGGTGGGGGGACTTGTTCAACACTCAATTTTTGTTCATGTTTGTTTTCAAATCCTAGCGGCCTTTTTTCTGCAGCAAAGGTCCTCTCTCCTGCTCTATCATGGGTCTGTAAAGTAAATTGCAAAATGCTACCAAAGTCTGGCTACATCCTCATAGTGACTGTTTAAACCTATTACTTTCTCTTTTAATCAAATCACTGTTGTGTCAAAATATACGATTCTTGCCATGAATCTCCCTGGCTTGTTACAGGTCACCGGGTGCACCTTGAAAATGTTTGCTCTCCTAACCGTCTTCTCTCCAGTCTCCAGCTAAATGGCTCCAGACCAAGCCTGATCATTTTTCTATACACATAGAACTCTAATTAATATAAACATAATGGGAAAGAGAACCTGTACAAAGAGAGGAAGGGAAAATGCCTCGTTAGTAGGTATGTGGAGCATCATTTGGATTACGGAAAAATGGGCATGTAGACAGATATATGTATTCAAATTATATTAAGAAAAAAAGCAAACTCTAAAAATTTCTTGTCTTTGAATTACTGAGAGATTTCAGCCTTTATTCTTTTCTGCTTTAAGAAATATTTTATACAAAGCCACCAGAGGGCCAGTAAGGGAAATAGTAATTATGTTTAAACAGTGAACACTTCACTAACATAAAATATTTGTACAGGCTCTTAAACATGAAGTTAAGTGCCAGAGGCTATTTTCATTGTTTAATGTATTAAGTAAATAAAAATGTATCTAAGATGTGGACACACAATTAGTTTTGAGTTATTTATCCTGGAGTTTGTATGGTTTAGAAAAACTCCATCTTCTTGGCTGCTGCTGTCCTAATGCATTTAACTTCAGCCATCAGCTATGATTAAACACCTGCTGTTGTGGGGAAACAAAGCACACTAATCCAATATGTATTTCTGACATCTTAAATATCACCCAGTCCCCTGACATCAGGCACAGCTTTTCAGCGGGATGGAATTCCAGAGCATATTTTTCTAATTTATGGATGGACAATAAATCAAAATTAAGCCTTGGGCAATGAAATATACATCAGTGTGGAATGAACTGACTGCAAACGAAGACCCTGCACAACCGAGGGGAAGGATATATTAATGGAATCCTAAGCTGCAAACACTGAAGTGAAAATTAAGGAAGTTTATTTCACATTTTGTGCCTATAAAACCAAAAGGCAAAGACAGAGAATAAAATGTTTTCTTTTTTTTTCCATGCACCACACTGGAGGAGCACATTTAGATTTTTTTAAAAGTCACCGTTTTTTAATGTTTGCATGTTGGTGATGAAAAACCCAATCTCCAGTGCTCTTTTTGTTATTTTCAATATTTAAGAAGGGTTTGAAATGCATAGTGTGGTTTCAGTTTTGCTCTTCCGGAAGAGTGAACAAAGGCCACTGTCGACAGTCTTCAGTTCCTCCTGGTGAAGGTCAGAAGGGAGAAGGACTTCCCCTCCTTCCAAGTGGACTGGGTTGAGCTGGAGCTGCCCAATGCTGAACAAATCTTCCTGGTACTGACCTCCAACTTCCTGGCGCCTGGAGACAACCTTAGAGCTCTCCTCTCATCAGAGGCCCTCAGGCACCCCGTGTATACGGCCACCATCTCACTCTGCCTACCTCGCTCTGGCACTCCCAACTCTGGACCAAGGTCACGGTGGAACGGCTCACGTGACTTTCTCACCCTTGCCAATGCCTAGCATCATACATCTTTAACAGAGCCTGCCAGGGCAATCATCATATTTAGCAGGGATAATGTTTTGTGTTCATGGGCATGTCAGGGTTCTTAACTAACATTATCTCTTGAGTCCTCACAGCACCTCTGTTAATGAGGTAAGTGGCAAATATTATTAAAATGTTCGAGACAGGGATACAGAGCCATAAAGAAATTGAGAGCTTTGTCTTGGGCAGCATGGCAAATGGCAGGACTGAGAAAAGGAATCTTGCTAACTGGCTTTCAGTTCTAGATCTCACTTAGATAGTAAATTCCCCCCTTTAGCTGATGGAAATTCATTTAGGTCATTCTTCCTTCTTAAGGCACTTGCATTTATAGAACACTTATTTCTGTAGATACATCTGTTTCTTGCTTACTGACTTCTGTAGTATTTCTTAATGAACAATTATATCTATAGACTCATGTTACTGCGAATGTTTAAATGAATAAAATTAACATCGAAGGAAATCATATGATTTAGGAAATAACTTTTCATGTAGTTTTAGAAAGAAAGAGCAGTTCCCTGGTCCCAAATTTACATTTTAAAAATTTTAAATGGAATAATATTTGAGTGATGTTTTAAAATGTACATCCTTTGGGATCAGTAATTTCTGAGACTGAGATACTTGGTTGCCACGAAGTTTCACAATGCAAGTTACGTCCCCTCCACCATTACAATTTTCCTTTTTGCATTGACTCCTCTTTCTTCTTCAGATCCTCAGTACTATTGCTTGTAGAAAATATGCATAAGCCTGGCAGGAAATCCTTTGTATACAAATGTAACTTAATATTAATCAACATCAGTTTCTGAGGAAAATCTTTGTTCTTCGAGGTAATGGTTTTAAAAGACCTTTTTCATTATGCTATCACAATATTACACAGTAATGTTGGTGATAGTAATAATAATGGCCAACATAAGTTGGCAGTCTTGATCTGGAAGCTTTAGGTAGGTTAGCTCAAGTAGGCCTCATGAGCAGCCTACAGGGTCGGTACTGTTGTCACCTTTCTTGACAGCTGAGGACATGAACCTAGAGGAATCAGTCTTGTGCCAGCAGTCACACAATAATGGATGGGGCAGAGAAGCAAACTCTGTCAGTTTGTCTGCAGAGCCTGCCTTTCAAATGTGTCATTATTCTATAAAATGCTCTTACACAAAGGAAAGTTTTGGCTTTCATATGTTTTAATTTTTAAACTGTGCTGGTTAGCTTAACCTATGCCCTCTAGATGCAGTGTTACTCTGTCAATCACTGAGGGGAGTGACTGGTTACTGTTCATCTTCACTCTCACATGAATGATTACAAGTAGAATTATAATATAAAAAATGGCATCTTCAAGATCCAGACAGTTCTCTATCTTCGTTTATAGCTCAAAGAGGTTATGTTCAAAAGAATTCTAGCTACCATATCAGTAAATATGGGCAAAGACATAGGGATGCTGACAAGGGATAGGGAATTTCAACTGTATGAATTAATTTTCCCATACTCGAGTTAGATAAAGCATACAGCTTGGCTTATCATAGTCTGTTAAACTCTCATTCGAAGATTGCAATCACATCAGAAGAGTTCATTGAGATTTAAAAATACATATATTGATAAACAATAATACACGGTAACAATAGCACATTAATTGTTATGGAAACATTTGTAAAAAAAATAAAATAAAACAAAATAGAATCTTTTACCATTAACCTTTACCATTGGGATAGCCCACATTTTTCAACATTCATAAATGTAAACAATTTTTAAGGAGGGTCCACTGGGGTGTATCAGGCATCACACTAGGCCCTAAGGATTCAGTGCAAAAAAAAAAAAATGATAAAAAGATCAATATGGTTTTCCTTGTGGAGTTCATCTTCTAAATGTGGAGAATTCTGTTCTTGATTGTTGAAAAATATGTGAGGAGAAAACTTGACAAACATAAAAATGAAGAATTGTTCCTGACAATTAAGAATTTAAATTCTTTTAAATAAGAACTTTTCTTTTGGTATTATAATCCATATAACATTCCCTAGAAAAAAATAGTTTTAAGTTCTTCGATGTCTCTTTCTCTAGTTGACAGTTTCTTTGTATCCTGTCTGCAGACCCCTCATTCTTGCTCATTTCCATAGTTTCTTGCTAAGGATTCATCTGGAGGATATTTGGTCTATCTGTTACTCTAAATCTGTTTTCTCCTACTCTGTGTCTTAGGTGAGACTCTCTTCAAATCCAACATTTAAGTTATATTCTCTCTGTTTTTAATTGATGTGAAACTCAAAACATAAAATTAACCATTTTAAAGTAAACAATTCAGTGACAGTATATCCATAATGGTGTACAGTCACCGTCTCTATTTATTTCTAAAAACATTTTCATTTTCTCAAAAGAAACCAATATCCAACAAGCAGTTACTCCCCTATTCTCATCTTTACAGCCTCTGGCAACCACCAATCTGCATCTTGTCTCTATGCATTGGTATTTCCTATAAATGGAATCATAAAATATGTGACCTTTTATGACTGGTTTCTTTTACTAAGCATGTTATTTTCTAGGTTCATCCATGATGGAGCACACATCAATATTTCATTCTTTTTTATGGCTGAATAATATTCCATTATATGTATAAGCCACATTTTTGTTTATCCTTTCATCCACTGATAGAGACTTGAATTGTTTTTACCTTTTGGTGATTATGAATAATGCCGTTATGAACATTCATGTACAAGTATTTGTTTTGAGTATCTGTTTTCAATTCTTTGGGGCCATATTTTTTTTTTTACTAAATTTGTTATTTTGGATAAATTTAGAAATAAGGAAAAGCTGCAAAGTTAGTACAGAGCATTTCTATCATCCAGTTTCCCCTAATAGTAACATCTTATATACCCATAGTACATTTGCCAAAACTAGGAAACCAGTATTAGTAGAATATTATTTATAAACTCCAGACTTACTTGGATTTCACTGGCTTTCTCACTCATGTCATTTTTTCATTCCAGAATCTATTTCAAGATTCCACACTGTGTTCAGTCGTCGTGTCTCCTTAGTCTCCTCTGGTTTATAACAGTTTCTCAGTCTTTCCTAGTTTTCACAACCTTGAAAATTTTGAGGAGTTAGGTATTTTGTAGCATGTTCCTCAATTCAGGTTTGTCTGATATTTTTTTTCTCATGATTACACTGGAGTTTTGGGGAAGAATACCATAGAGGTGAAGAGTCCTTTTCATCGCTTCGTGTCAGAGGGTATATGCTCCATAACATCACTGGAGACGTTCATCTCAATTCCCTGCCTAAGGCTGTATTTGCCAGGTTTCTCTACTGTAAAGTCCCTCCCTAACCTTTCCCATACTCTACTTTTTAGAAACAAGGAGTATCTACATAAACTATTTGGAATTCTTCTGTATAAGAAAGTTTGTCTTTCCCACTTATTTATTCAATTATTTATTCATGTTAGTATGCACTCAAATATTTATTTTATATTTCATGTCTTTTTGAGGTTGTGTGACCAGTACCCCTAAGAAAAGTTGTAAATGCAGAATGAATGAGTACTTGGAAGACAAAAAGACCCTGCACTTTATGTGGAATGTAGCAGCCATATAACAAGATGTACAATTCTCACAGGATAGGAGGTTTGAGGATGGTATTTACTGAGTAGAGGTAGAACACATTTTGGTGTTAGTTTTGAAAGAAGGCTATATCTAAACTTTTTAGAGGCTTGTTTGATTAAGACCTAAGTTTTCTGATTCTTATTCTGTGCTCTTGTATTGTTTTTTGCCATCAAATCTTTACATGTGTTCATATTTAGAGTTATTGTGTACTTATAGATATATTTCCACAGAACATTTCCCCACTCAGCTTACACTGACATTCCCAAAAACGGCTTGTGTTCTCTACAGATGTCTGTTATCCAGGATTTACAGCCATGGGGTTTAGATATGACGATACCTTAGAGACCAGGTGGTACCACTTACTTTAACTATTGAAGAAGAAGTGGAGCCTTGCGGCCTTAGAGGCTCTCTCTAGATTATACACTTAATCAGTGTTAAAGCTACAAGTTAGATATGGAGACACAGAGACATGAAAAAAGCAAAAGCTTGTCTTGGGTTATACAGTAAGCTAATAGTGGAACGGAGGGAAATAACCATATTGGCTCGCTCTCTGCCCCCTATCAAAACTATTCAGAGTATTTGTTTGATTAGTGTTTAGGTTTTTGATTCCTTCTTCTGTGCTACTTTCATTTTAGAATTATATTACTGTTATTGTTTTCAAAAATTAAGATGAGTAGTATAACAATACATTTATTCACTTCCAGTAAATGAGTAACCACATAAGAGGAAACTTCATTTTTGGAGCTCTGTTTTCATTTGCTAGAGAACATATGCAAATAGCGTCTGTACAATTATAAAGATATATAATTGTTTATTTTACAGCTTCAATATTATTATTTAACAGTCCTACTTTGAATATGAACACCTTACAGGTATAACAAGCATTGCTTTTTACTGGAGATATTATGAGATTAGTATAACCTTCAATCTGGGGACTACACCATTTAATATTGAAGCATGGTTGAGTATAGTTGAGAATCTGTAGTGAGACAAATTATTGTTTAGTTATTATAATGCCGTATACAGATAGTACTTAGGATATTTTTTTTTCCCATCAATATTACAAGCTGGGTCAACTGAAAGCCTTTCTGCCACGGACACCTGGAATTCTTGGTTAAATATATTTTTTAAATCCTTTTGAATGAATTGATGGCATCACAAGAAAGAAAGGGAAACACCCCAAAATGGAAAACAAAGCAAAACAACAGTCGTAAGTTTATGAACTGACACTAGAGCTACACTAGGGCATGGTGTCCACTTTGGCCCTCTGTTAACACTACAGAGATGGGAGGAAAAGTCTCCCATGTGAGGCAGGAGTTAGAACTGAGAACTCTACAAAAATCTAGGAACCTTAGGAAAAGAATGCACTGGGGGGAGGAGGGGGAACCTGTTTATGAACACAAGAAAATTTCTCTCCCAGCCTAGATGAGAAAGAAGTCTCCCCTAAGGATGGATCTGGTCCAAGCAGGCTTGGAGCTTAATTTATATTAATTATATTAATAGGGATCCCTAAGGTCAAAAATTCACATAAAAGTAGTCTGGAGTTGGTGATATTTCTGGGTCAAGTGGCAGAAGATAAAGTAAAAACCTCTTTGGAAGGACCGTCCTTCCACCCAGGAAACACTTCCCAGATAAATCCTACTGAAGATGACTCCACAATGCAAAATTACAAAACACACATGTGTGAGAGTGGGGGAGAGAAGGAAGGAAGGTAATAAATAAAATTTAATCCAACAGAATTCGGAAAAGGAAAGAGAAAAGAGAAGACACAATAACATAAAAGCACAGAATAACATGGTAGAAAGAATTCCAAATATATTAGTAATTATAATAAATATATGTAATTTGACTAAACTTGCCAGTTCCAAGGGAGTAACAATCTAGCTATCTGTTTCTTTTAAGAGACAAATGTAAATTATTACATGTTACAAATAAAAGAGTAGAAAAAGAAAGTTGGTAGCTTCATTACTACTAGACAAAATAGACTTCAAGGCAAAAAGTATTACTGGGGAGGAGCTATAGATGGACACAGAGGGCCTGGAGCCAGACATTTGAAGAGCTGCACATGATATGAAAGGGGGACGCTATATCCGAAACACACTTGTATTATTTTGTATGGTTCCAGAGGACAGAACCTGGGGGCAGAAATTACAGGAAGGCAGGTATTGACTCAATGTGTTGGAAGGAATTTTCTAACATTTAGATCTCTGAAATGAAATGTACTTATCCCTGAAGGTGGTGGGGAAACCGCTGAGGGGAATGCATAGGCTGAGCGAGACAGATGGTTTCCAAACCCGACTGTGCATCGGAATCACCTGGAGAGCTTTTTGAAAATACACATTTCATGGTCTCTTTCCTTTTTGAAAATACTCCCCAGGTGATTCTGATGTAGCCAAATCAGAATTGGTCCATGGAATAGCATTTGTGAATGACTGGTCAGATGACCTCTAACAAATGACTTTGACATTTGATGATTTAATCATACCTTTGTAGACATTTACCTGTGAGCTGGGGAGATTAGTAGAAAACTAGAGAGGGGGAATTACTGTGTCCAGTGTACAGAAGAATAATAGAGGCGAGGATATCTGTGAAATTAGGTGTAACTTGATGAACACTCATCCCATGTGTTTCTTCCACCATCCACAAGTTTTTCAGTAATTGTTGATGAAGATGATGAAAAGGGACATTTTCTACTTGGAACAAGCAGCCCAGTAGGCCCGATGTAGCTTATTGTTTACATTTCCAACATCCTCATATTTCACGTAACTAGAGACTCTATTACAAGTCTAGAGCTCCACAACTTTTCACATGCACAGGAGTCACCTGGGAATTTTGGTAAAATGCAGATTTTGATTCAGTTGGACTGGGACAGGGCCCAATAAAATACATTTCTAAAAAGCTCTCTACTCAACTTATTACTAGGCACAGGAAACTTCTCTTTCTTTAGATAAAGAGAGAAGCTCTTTTGGTTTTACAAAGACCCTGCGATCTTTAGGCCAATTTGTCATTTTGTCTTAGTATCTCTGTGAATTAATAAGGAGAAGAGGAGGCTGAAAAAGGCACTATGTAGACTGGATTAAGCAATAGGGCATAGAAGTCAGGACAAAAGTTCTGAGCAGAGAATGATGACACTTTAAAAGCTTAAAACTCTATTTCCACACCCAGAACAGGATAGCATAAAATAATGGCATAAAGAAGCCCTACCTGGCCTGTCAGAAGACCAGAACGGCGGTCTCAGAGTGGATTTCTTGTTTTATTTTATTTTGATGTGCTTGTTTTTGTTTTTTAAGTTTTGTCCTTTCATAAAGCACTTAATTTTCCTGAGATAATTTTATCTCTGGGATATATAACTAGGACTTTCCCATGCTTGATCATTATTTTTATTTAGGTAAAATTCAAATAATATAAAATTAACCTTTTCAAAATGAGAAATTCAGTAGCATTTAGTATGGTCACAATGTCGTACAACCACTACTACCTCTATGTAGTTCTAAAACATTTTCTTCACTCCAGGAGAAAACCTACACCCATTAAACAGTCGCTTCCGTGGCCCCTCACAATCACAAATCTGTTTTCTGTCTCTATAGATAAACCTATTCTGAGTATTTCATATAAATGGAATCATTGCAATATGTGAAATTTTATGTCTGGCTTCTTTCACTTAGCACAGTGTTTTCTAGGTTCATCCACAATATAGCATGTATCAGTACTTCATCCCATATTATAGCTGAATAATATTCCATCATTCGCATATACCACATTTTGTTTATCCATTCACCTGTCAATGAACGTTAGGGTTGTTTTCACCTTTTGGCTATTGCAAATAGTGCTACTATGAACCAGAGTGTACAAGTATTTTTTGAGTACCTGTTTTTGTAATTTATTGTTTTTAAATTTACCATCTCATTTGATTATCGAATTGGGTAAACAGGTAAATATTTTACTAAAAAGAAACACGCTCCGAGTCACTTGCTCAAGGTTCATGGGTCATAAGGGCCCAGAAACTCAAAGGAAGTCCAGTGCTTTCTCAAGTTAATACCACCAAGGGCTCAGCTGTCTTGAGAGTCAAAAAGAAAGACTGTGTGTAAAAATTATTAGTGGCCTGTAAAGCACTGTGTGTGTCAGTTGGTGTTGGTAGTTAGTATTCGACATGCCGAATGATGCTGCAGGAACAGTTTCCTGCTCGGGAGGTCAGAGCGTGCTGTCTCTATTATGGCCAGAAGTGAGGTTTTAGAATTGCAAAAGGTATAACAGAGTGGTTGGACACCAGCAAAGGAGTTTGACAAGGTTGTCACATCTGTTCAATATTTCTACTAAAATAATCATGGGTATTGCTGTTGATGGTTACCATAGTGGTATTAAGGTTGGCAGAAGGAGATGATGTAATCTCGAGTATGCTGATGACATTCTGGCTGCTGAGTCTGTGGTTTCTGTGCTGGGAAGGCTGGTGCCTTAGACAAGGGAAGATTTAGACGCTGGTAATGGCAGCTGAAAGGCAGAATATTCTCACAGCAGCGCAAACTGGGACTGAATAAGAAAAACAAGTGAAGGGTTATGCTGCCAATAGTTTATGATAGGCAGTGAGAGCTATGGCCCTCTGGCCTATGAAAGAGAGAGCAAATGGCATAGTCAGCGTTCATGAGGATGAGGTCCTGAGCATAAAAGTCTGCTGGGGCGGCGGCTGGCTTCACATTCTCTCTCCTCAGATCTCTTCTTGGTTCTAATTTAGTTCCACTACCTGATTAGTATGAAATAGCTGTGCACGGAGTCTCAATTTACAGAATTTTACAGAAGTAAGAGATGAAGATCAACACAGAAATGTGGCTACTGTCAAGCTGAGTTAAACCCAGAGTGATGACGACGCTATCTTAGTGAAGGAGAAGAATGACAACAGGCTGAAAGAAAGCATCATCTGTTTTCAGAATCCTAGAAGATTTCCTTCTAAAATAACTCATTCTGTGTGTCTTGATTTCCTGACAAGTAAATCTTGAAGAACAGAACTGGCATTTATCAGGGCAAATACTCATATGTGGGTCTCTGGAAGGATTTGTGACAGGGTTTGCAAAAACTGTTTTTGAAGAATTCATTGCAATAGGAGGGTTCCTGGAATCTTCTTTGAAAATCAAAGTATTTATTTCGATCATGTGTGTTTTCGTGATTATGAAAATATTTATTATGGAAAATTTACTGAAATATGGAAAAGAGGAAAAATCATGCCTATTTTCACGCCTTAAAAATAATCAGTTAACATTTTGTCATTTCTTCTTCTAATATTTTACCTATCTTTATTAATTATTTATATAATTGGGACCCTAATTTATGTTCAATTGGTTTCCTGCTTTTAAAAAATTACTTATTTGTATGTATATTTCTGACTGCTTCTCTGTATCCAAGGGCCATTCTAGGCGTTGGGTTCCCTAAAGAATGTCTAATTATTCCCAGTGAGAGTAGAGGAAAATCAAGGCCTAGAGTTATCTATCCTTTCTAGACAGAAAATGACTCAGCTTTGAGCAAACTACTCCTCTGATATAGTTCAAAGCTGCTGATTTTCTCTGAATACTTAATATGGTAGTGAGCCTGTGGCAAATTTCAGATTTCCTTGGAAACTTTCCTTGGAAAGCTGTTTCTGCTTTGCAATTTTACTCATAAGGTTGCCATGGGAAGACAACTTGGACATCTCCATTGTGTGGTGGAAACCTGAAGCCCAGGGTAGAGTGGGGTGGGGGTAGGGGGAAAAAAAGACTGTGGTAGATCTAGAAATTATTCTGGAATGCCTTTTTTCCTTTCTTTCTGCATGTCCAGCCCCTATTCATGCTTCCGAGACCAATTTGAGTCCCTTCTCCTCCTGTAAAGCCTTTTCCAGCTAATCGCCCTTTTCCTCATCTCGAATTTTACTTACGGTTTAGACCTGACAGTCCAACTCTTGGATCATAGACTGGCTCAAGGTGCTTCACAACCCTAACTGCTTCCTGTGCAGAGTTAGTAAGCCCTGTGGTAGGTTAGAGATGGCCCCAAATTCTCCTCTCATGGAGAGTTGGGGTCCATGTCTCCTCCCCTTGAATTTGGATGGGCCCTGTGACTCTATGATCAATGTGATGCTGGGCCAGCTTCTGATCCTAGGCTTTAAAGGGATCTACTTCCTGTCTCTTCTAACCCTTGCTCTGAGGAGAGCCAGCCTAATCCCCCTAAGACCACCATGCATAGAAATAAAATATTGCATTCCAGATCTCAGTGTCCACCTATTTCAGCTGAAATGCCAGTCATTCGAATGAGGGTACCATAGTGAACATTCCAGGCCAAGCATATGCCACCTAGAGAAGAACCGAGGCCCAGGATATATGGATCTGCTTGAGCTGTCCCATCACCAGCTAAAGTCCCAGTAATCAAGGAACAGAACAAATTGCATAGGTGAGTCCTGACCCATAAAATCATGAGATAAAATAATATTGTTTTTCTATACTCACAAGATTTTGTGGTAGTTCATCGTGCAGCTATAGATAACCAGAATGTGCTACTCAGGGCCAGAAGCTCAACATTTTATCAGTGGTTCTCAAAATCTGCTGTGCATTTAAAATCACCTAAAGATCTTGTTAAAAGGCAGATTTTGACTCATTAGGTCTGGGGTCGAACCTGAGTCTACATTTCTCACAAGCTCTCAGGTGAGAAGGATTCTGCTGCTCCCGGATCCTGCAGTGAGTAGAAAAATGTACTGAGAAGCAAAATGTACCAGTCAGGGAATATTGGAGGTGCAGTTGTACAACTTCTAGATTTATTAGTTGACTATCTTCATAAATTGAAAAGCATCTGCCATAAGACACTTGACCTACAGCAGAATTTCTCAAAGTGTGGCCTCTGGATTCATATTATCTGAATTTGTTAAAAATGTAACTATACCTCAAGCCTGCAGAGTCAAAATGGAAGGGGCAGGAATCACTAGGTAAATTTTAAGCACTTTTAGAATTTGAGAACTACTGGCGAAGTAGAAAGAGAACTGAATTAATAGAACAGTTTTAGTTCTGACGTTGGGCCCTGACTGATGGCTAGCAAATCACCTTGCTTTCTGGGTCTCAGTTTCTGCATCCATAAGGAGGGGAGATACTTGAACTATAATGAATTCTATCTCTGATGTAGTATGTATCCTACAGTCTCTATGCCAGAGGTTAACGCAACCTCTCCCTCTCTAGTCCTCTCTATACACTGAAGCGTGGAGAGCACACACTCTGCCCTCAAAAGGACAGTCATCTATGTGTCATTGTCTTCACCGTTGTCTTCTTTAGCTCACAGAGAAGTAGGTATGATCAAAAAGCACATAATGCAGGACGTGCCATTTCATTTCGAAATATTTTTAAAGCAAATATTAGTGTCAAGGCCAATGTCTCCTCGAAACAACATATATCTTCATTCGATATTGTAATTAAACTTAAGTCATTTCTTAAATTATATGTTTTCAATGGCAATTGTGCAGCCTTTAAGGTTTCCTCTTGCCTTGAATACCATTGGGTAAATGTGTTCATGATTGAATTAGCAGACCTTTGATTTTAAAAGGACTTTTCAGTGATCTTTTATGGTAGATTAAAAAGCAATTTACTAATTTACAGTTCATAGGAATTCCGTGCCCTCCTTGAGTTTTGTAAATCAATTCTGTGCTAATAAATGTGACTATAGCTTTAAATGTTTCATTTGAGGACAGCTGGTGTCACATACGACCCTAAACTCACCATTACATAATCAGTGAAGCTATGTTTTGTGAGCTTCTTTGTGCCCACCATGAGCCCCTCTTAGGAATCCCTCCATTTGTAGCTGTCAACTTAGTCTTTAGTCAAGGTGGGAAAGATCTAACCAACAGGACTGGGACCTAACACCTTAATTGTTTGCTCATCTTTCCTCTAATCTCTTCCCTTTATTACAGTGAGTAATCACCATTGAAAGAGAACTCAGGGCTCTTCCTCCTGGGTATGGCTCTCTGAGCAACTGAGACTCCCCTCCCCCCATGTGTTCCAAAGAATATGTAATCGTAATAAATAATAATAATAATAATAATAATAGTTAATATAGGTAGAGTGCTTATTATATGCCAGCTGTTAGCTTATTTAATCTTTATAACCACTCTATGAAATTCATGTCACTAACACTTGTATTTTACAGTTGAAGAAACTGAGGCATAGATTAAATAACTTTCCCAGGGTTCTAGAAGTAGTAAATGGTGGAGCTGAGATTTGAACTCAAGGATTTAGGCTCTAGACCTTGTGCTTATAACCAAAATATGCTGTTTTTATCCCTCATGACAAATGGACTCTTTCCACATAAACCTCTCAATTTCAGGTGGTGACTGATTTTCTAAAAGGAGGTATGCATTATTTATATTGTGGACAGGTATACGAAACCAGCAGAAAACACCCTTAAAGCTCAACACGCATGGAGGAAATAGTCGACAACTTGGGTTTTGTTTTGTTTTTTTTTCCTTTCAAATTCAATTGCAAACTATATGTCAACCTTTGACAAGTCAACTCAAATCTGTCTCAAGTGGAACTGAAAGGTTCAGGTCCCTGATGGGGAGTTGAGCATTTTCCTCAGTAGGTTCCTGGAAATGAGTCTGGCATGATTGGAATCAGGAAAAGACACTCTGCTCTCCGACCTTCCTTCACCTGGAGGGAGAAGACTAATGAAAGATGGTGTTGGATTTGCCTTCCTATGGCAGCAGAGCTGGGGCTTTGGTTGAAGATGAGTTTTTTTTCCTGTCTTTCTCGGGGTTTTGCCAATACAAAGGGAATTCGAATCATGATAGGGAAGTAGAGAAGGGGCTGGCCTGTAATAGTTCAAAGACAAGGCATTGGAAGGATAGAGGAATGAAGCCACGCAGCCCAAATGTGGGCATCAGTGACAGGCAAATTCAAACACTATTCAAAGTTGTTCGTCCAGAACTTTTTGCAAAAGTTACAATTCTCTTAAATTGGGGAAGAATTGAAAGCCAGATGTACTTAAACATCAGTGCTCCCCTGTTCTAGGTCTTCTTGAACCTGACATCTTTGTTGAAAGATAAATTGTTTGTTCCAAAAGCAGTTGCTTCATAATTACTGAGCCAGAACTAGTAGGAGAAGTGCCTAGAAATTGGGTTCAGATTTCACAGACTCTTGTCGTCTTTGAATTTTCTAGTCCATTCTCCTCTTAACTTTTGCATTTTTCTCTTATCCTTCTCCTATCATGGAATGGCAGATTGGAAAGCAGGTCAACTCTGCCTTTTCTATAGCAGTTGAGCAGCCCTCTGGGTCGGGGAAGGCTGGCAAGGCATTGGGCATAGAGGCAGCGACCTTAGGTAATGGGGGAGCCCAGCAGGCAGGAGGCCTTGCTCTTAACATCAGGGCCCATGGCGTGAGAGCTTCACCAACATGCCACCTAAACTCCCAGCGTCTCTCTCACTTTAACCATCCCTAGGTCCTGGCCCATCCAGGGTAGCTAAGCCCTCTGAAAGTTTAGAATTTAGGATTGAGGAGTTGGAGTCTGGCCTTCTCTAAGTTATCCCTAGACTTAAAGATGTTGGCAATAACGTATTACCAGAAGCAGGATGGGAGTGAGTGGGTGTCTGGGAGATGACTACCTTAGAAGTAATACAAATAGTGCTCTTTAAAATTTTCCAGATGCAAAAAAGGAAGTCTAGACTTAGATTTGTCTCCTTCATTCATTTTGAGATTATTACTATATTTCTCCCCAATTCCTTATATGATTGTCAGAAAGAGAAAATTAAAATGACTCTCCTTCATGTGTATTACCTCTTTTTTACCCTTTTCTTTTAAAAGTCAACTATACTTCTACCCAAACTGTGCACTGCTCTATGCTCTGCTCCTTCTTCCCTTCTCTCTCATTTTCTCATCCCTTTCTTCTGGTTTCCCCTCCTCTTTTGCCAGTCTGGCTCTCCTCCCTGCCCTAGATCTCCCTAAGCCCTCCTCCCTTGTCCTTCCTTTTAGTCCTTATTTTCACAAATTAATATAGTATAAGCATTAACTGGCAATCACCCTGAAAAGAGATGGAGCGGCGAAGGGAAAGGAAGCTTTACTGCCAGGTTTTAACTGATTCTTGCTACCAGCCCTGAGTTCTGTGGCATTTGTCACGGCTGTGAAATTGCGACAAACAAGGGGCTGCTCTTGTATTTCTAACCTTTCCTCTGTTGGTGCTGAAGACACGAATTGAATGTTGAACAGTCATATCATACTGTCACCTTCTAAATGTATTATATATTCTTTTGAAAGAGAATTGAGAGAAGCTCAGCTTGGTGGGGGTTGGAGGTCAAACTGGGAGCCTCTAGTAAAACAGCAGGAAAATAGTAATTTCTTTTATCAAAAGAAATTTATCATCCTAGTAATCCAGTAATGAGCTGGCCTCAAAATGAGGTATTAATTTTCTAAGAATTAACCCTAAGCGTATATGTATATGTAAATATATATCCCTCATAACTGCAGAAGAAAATGTTTTTAAAAACACCTTCATTCTTTTACGAGTGATGAAGAGTCGGGAATGGCGAGAGAGAATTGTTAAATGAAAACAGCCTGTGACATCATTACCACCTGCCCCAGCAGCTACAGATTTCTCTGTCTTCTTTCTTAGATCAACAGTGTTTGTTAACCAGGTACCCTCTTTAGAGTCTGAAGGCATTTGGTAATGAAAGGAAAAGATTGTGTCTATATTCGAATCTTCTATATATCGCATCTAGCCCCGTGACGCACAATAAATGTAGGGCCCCGGCTCTGTGCCAGGCACTGTGCCGATGCTTATACACATGATCTCATTTCACCCTCAGGCCAGCCCTGTGAGGAAAGTAAACTGATTATATCACTTTAGAAATGGGGACACAGAAGCTTAGAGGGGTTAAGTAAAATGCCAAAGTCACAGAGATGGTCACGCGCTCAGGTTTTCAATAAATATTTTTAATTTTTTTAACCTTAAAAAAAAATAGTTATAAAGGTATTTCGTGCCTAGTCCAGCAGTGAGCCATCCAGAGCCAGCTTTGAGGGCTGGTGCTCAGGCTGGCTCTGCTGCCTCTCGCATGTGGCTTTTATCTTCAGGTCCAAAGCAGACGCTCATGTTCACATTTCTAGCCCTCAGTAAAGGAAGAATAGGAGGTCTAAGGAAATCGCATTTTTCTTTAAGAACCTGACCAGTTGAACTCTGGTCACACTGTGTCCACTCATATCCCATTTTACCGAAGTTGGTCACATGGCCCACATCTAGCTTCACAGGAGGCTAAGAGATATAGCCTCTGGTTGAGCAGCTGTGATCCCAGCTAACATAGCATGATGTACTGTGTTGGGGGTGTTGGGATGATCTCCATTGCTAAAGAAAGGAGAATGTGGGGAGAGGAAGAGGGCAGGCAGTTAGCAGGCAATTAATAAATAGACTATCAGAGTGTTAACCTGAAATTTTGCCTTTATAATAAAAAAAAAGAGTTAGCTATTTAAATATATAAGAAAGATCTTTGAAGGGACCCTTAAAGAACTTAAGTCAATTTATAAGCTATATATAAATCACCATAAAATATTACTCAAGCAGGTCAAGGACCTCTACTTGGGCCTGATTATAGCACTAACTAGCTGTGTGACCTTGGACACATTACTGGTAATTAGTTTCTCTCAGTCTATTTTCTCATTTATAATTTTGTCCTGATAATACCAGGACAATAATAAGGATAAGGATTACATGCGATATCCATAGAAGGATCCTGGCTCAAAGTATTTGTTCAAAATTATAGCTCTTTATTACTGTTCAGTCAATAAGCTTTCAATACTCTTTGAGACACAGTAGGAGAAAGGAAGAAGAAATAGTGTTTGTGAAGTAGGGAATTGGCATACAGAAGAAAGCTAGCTAAGGTAAAATGGAGTATCAGAACAGTTGGGAGTACAATAAAGCAAAATATATTTATATCCCAATTTAACAGTGACTATTAGTAAGTTCAAGTGGAATTAGTAAAGTGTCTTATTTTCCCTTGGTGTTATGTTGGTTTTTTTTATTTGAAAACATCTTTATTTTACCTTCATTCTTGAAGAATATTTTTACTGGATACAGAATTCTGGGTTAACAGTGGTGTTTTTATTTCAGCACTTTCAAGATTTCTCTTGGCCTCCATTGTTTCTGATAAGAAGTAAGCTTTAATTCTTATTGTTGTTTCCCTCTGTGTAATATGTTATTTTTTCTCTAGCTGCTTTCAAGATTTTCTCTTTATCTTTTTTTCTCAGAAGTTTGACTATGATGTACATAGATGTGGTTTTCTTTGTATTTCTCTGTTTTGTGGTTTGCTGAACTTCTTGAATCTGTAAATCTGTATCTTTCCCCAGGTTTGGGAAATTTGGGTCATTATTTCTTCAAATATTTTTTTCTGTCTTATTTACTCTCTCCTCAACTTTTGGGACTTAAATTTCACAGGAGTTAAACTTTCTGACATTGTTCCACAAATCCCTGAGGATCTGTTCATGTTTTACTTTTTTTTTCCCCTCTGTTCTTCAAAATAATTTTGTGGATTGATCTTGAAGTTCTCTGACTCTTTTGTTTGTCACTTCTATTTTCTACTAAGTCCCAACCAGAGAACTTTATTTTAGATATTTTATTTTTCATTTCCAAGATTTCCATTTAATTCTTTCTTTACAGTTTTTATTTCTACGCTGAGAGTTCCTATTTGTTCATTCATTGAAAGTTTATTTTCCTTTATGACCTTGAGCATAGTTAAAACAGCTATTTAAAACTCCTTGTCTGCTAATTTCAATATGTGGGTCATCTTTGAGTTGATCTTCATTGATTTTATTTTCTCTTGGGTCTAAGTCACATTTTCTAATATATTTATACATTTGAATTGTATCCTGGACATTGAACGATATACTTTAAAGACCTTGGATTCTATTTTGTCCTTCTGAAAGTTATTGCTTTTAAAAAAATAAATAAATAAAACAGGCAGCTAACTTGGCTGGACAGCAGCTAAAATTTCATTCAGCACTTTCAGTCTTATCTGGGCTGCTTGGAGTCTGCCCTATAGATGAATAGTTCTGTGGTCAGTTAGAAACTTGGGCAGAGTTTGTACACAGAATTTAGGACTCTCTCTGGCTCTCTCTTTTTTGAAATGTTCTCTCTTCACTTTGGGGTTGCAGTGGTACCTCTGAACTCTTTCCTCATATTCTTTAAGCCACTAAAACATTAGACATTCTCTCCTGTTGTTAGCTGCCCAGCTCAGCATAGACTAAGGCCTGCTTTTAAGTAAAAAGTCATAAGAAAAGAAAAATTCATCCATGCTATTCCTTCCTCCAATTGTTAGCTTCCTTCAAGTGTCTTCTTTTGGTTGTTCTCTGGTGCCTTCCAAGTATTTGTTTATTTTTATTTTGTTCAGCATTCATACTTATTATTTTTGGTCCAAAGATAACAAGAGAGTTGATTTAATAAGGGCTTCTTTTCCATTTTTAGAAGCCAGAGTGTCTGCTACATTGTAAGGCACAGTAGAATATAATTAAGTGTGGTATACTAAAGATGGCTTGAATTCTTCAAAATCTTTCCTATTGATACATGGGATCTGTCTTCTTTCCCCTTGAATCTGTGTGGACTCTTCTTTGATCAACAGAATATGGTAGAGTTAGCACTGTGTCGCTTTGGGCCAACATGTTAAGAGAACTTGCATCTTCTGGTTTCTGTTTGTGGGCATACTTTTTCTTAGAGCCAGATTCTCATTTCCGTGTAAGAAATATGACAACATTCAGGCTTTTATACTGTGAGCAAGCCCAGACTACCCATATGGAAAGAGTATGTGGAGAAACAAATTCAGTTATGTATTTTGAAGGAGGGAGAGAGAAAGAGAAAGAGAGAGGTGGGGAGAGAGAGAGACCCAGATGGCAGCCAGCTTTCCAACTTCTAGTCTTCTGAGTTATCCCAGCTAAGGTCCAAGGCATCATAAAGTAGAGGTATCCTGTTTAAATTCTTCATTCTCATTTCAAAATTATGATGTGTATAATACTACTAATAAATTATTGTTTTGAGCCACGAAGTTTGGGGGTAGTTTGTTACACAGCAGTTAACCAGATTATTGTCAAATTCATATTATTTTAAATAACAAATAGGGTTTTTTTTTTTTTAATGGAAAAGACCCAACTGCCTATATTATATCTGAGATGTTATTGTTCACAGGCTGAGTAAATCTACCTGTTGAACTTACACTATCCTAATTTTTTCCCCTCTTAGCTGCTTCTAGAATTATAGGCACAGAATCTCAGGAGAAAATAACTAGGCATTGAAGGTTATACTTTGTGAATCGATTTATTTTTGTGTTGGCAAAAGCAGCAGTGCCATTATTAACAGATGAAGAAACTGAGAAGCAGTTTAAGAATAAGGAGTAGGGTCACTATGGCAGTGAATTAGTGCTCCCAAATTGCTAGCTTAGTTCAAAGAACATATTGATTGATTATTGATTGATTTCTAACAAGTTAGGTCAATGAGCATAGATGAGTTCAAAATAGCTACTATTATTCTATTGTGAGTCTTAAAAGGAAAATCAAATTGAAGCCTTTGGATCTCCTTTTTTGTACTGATCCCTTTTAGCATCAATTAGACTGTGTCCTGCTAAGATATTCTAATTTTTAGCACAAGAAGCAAATGAATTGATTTCAGGGTTGATCTCTCTTAACATTTAAAAGGAAATACTTCCATGAAAATATGGGCACCTTAACCACAGAATAAATGACTTGACATTTGTGAGAGCAAAATAGTCAATATAAACAGAATTTTCATATTGAAAAATAAATCATTAACCTAGTTATTTCTAAGTTCGATTTCAAAAACTTGAATATGTCATTAATATATTTTTTTCTTCCACTTTCTCTTTATTAAGGGAGCCTCTATCATAGAGAAGGAATTGGCTGCCTTCCCTAATATACCTGACTCTTGGATAGACTAACAGTCTCGGTTTTTCCCTCCTTCCTCACGGCTCTGGTATCAAGATGGGGACCTCCCCCACAAAGAGCAGGAGCAATTTGGAGAGACAGATTCAGTCATGTACCTTGATGTGGTGAGTAAACTTCGAACCCTCACAGAAGCATTCAATGAAAGGCTACATTTTCTCTTTTGAGTGTCTTGACAACAGAAATAAAATCGGGCCAGAAATTCATGTAAAGGGTCCACTCCCAAAGCATGTTACCATGTCAAATTCTTAACACTGCTCCCATTAATAGGTAGAATCTCATTCCCCTCTCCCTTGAGTATGGGACATTAGTCCCTCACTTTGAGTGAATAGAATGCAACAGAAATATTTGATACTGTGTGACTTCAGAGGCTAGATTAGAAAAGACAGCACAGCTCCTTGACAGCACTCTCTCTTGGAATGCTTATTCTAGGAACGCAGTCACTATGCTGTGAAGAAGCCCAGGTCATGTGAAAAGGCCATGTGTAGATATTTTAGCTAGGTCTCAACTAGCAGCCAGCATCAATTTGCAGGCATATGAGTCAGGAGCCCTAGAGATGATTCCATCCTTAGCCACTCTCTGTCTGCAAACAGGTGACCTCCAGCAGGAACTTCCTGGCTGAGCCTAGTCAACCGCTTAAACTATGAGAGAAAATGAT
The DNA here is from genome assembly GCF_014176215.1 of Rousettus aegyptiacus. Classification (NCBI taxonomy): domain Eukaryota; kingdom Metazoa; phylum Chordata; class Mammalia; order Chiroptera; family Pteropodidae; genus Rousettus; species Rousettus aegyptiacus. Next base: position 67,543,733 of record NW_023416311.1, read on the forward strand.
TGCACAATGATTGTTGTTGTTTTAAGCCACTAAGTTTTGGAGTGATTCGTCACACAGCAGTAGATGACTGGAATACCATTCAAAGCAATATGCATTTTGTTTAGTTCTTTGTTATATAAACAGCTTCACAGTCAGCTCTTCAAGCTTCAGTTTCACCCAGTTAGCATTCTATATTAGTTTAGAGTCCCCTCAAAGCAGACCTGAGACAAGGACTTGGATGTAGGTAGTTGATGTAAGAGGCAATCAGAGGAAGTAAGAGTGAAATAGAGGAGAAAGTAAAATCCTTACCATGGCCATGTATGGTCTGGTGCTACCTATCTCTAGCTCTTCTTGTACCATTCTTCTTCAGCATCTGCCCTCCAGCAAAACTGGCATTGTTTCATTTTCCCAAAAAGCCACAGGGCCTTTGCACATGTGATGGTTCACTTTTTCTGGAATTCTCAGCCCACCCTCACCTCCAAGCCAGTTAGATAACTCATACTCACTATTCTCATAACAGTTCAAGCATCACTCCCGAAGGGAAGACTTTTCTAATTGTTCAAACTGGATCAGGCTCCTCCAGAAGCTTATTTCAGTTTGTGATTGTATACCCCATTAGTCCATTTTATTAACATATGTGTCCCACACAGGATCGAAGCCCCGAGAGGGCTGAGATCATGTTTTAGATTGAATAACTGGAATATAGAAAGTGAGCGTGTACGTGTTTGTGTGTACATGTGTATGTATATATGTGTGTGTCTGTGTGCAAGTGTGCACATTTGAGATTAGATGCAAGACCATTTGAAGCATCTGACTTATTTTGGTCCTAGGGATCTTTTCAAAGACCAGGATTTACCAAATTTTCTACTCAAGAATGTACATCTACTCAAGAATGTAGCCTTTGTTATTTGTCCTCCACTCCAGCCTCATCTTCAGCTTTAGACCCACCCTCTTCTGAAGAAGGGACGAGGGAAAAATAAATGATGAGGTCTGCAAAACAAATTTAGTGTTAATCTCCCAAAGGAAGGATCCCCTTTTAGTCACTGGCTCCCCAAAGAAAAAGCCTGCAGCTCCTGTAATGAATCTGAGTAAAGGACATGTATACTTTATGTTCCAGAAGCACTGGGGAAAAAAGTGTGTGTTTAGTTGCTAAAATAATCCAGAATTCCCTAGTATGTTTGGAAATTAGAAATTTGGATGGATAAAAAGGGAGTAGGAAGAAACTCACCATTTCAAATTTTCAGAGTTTAATGGCAATAAAGACAGTGTAAGAGCCCCCATTTGAAGATGCTTAAAAAGAGGGATTGACTATAAATCCAGGGAATTATCCGGGTTCTTTGTGAGGACCAGTGAGGCCACATTTGGAAGACTATGCACAGGTCCAGTCACCTTATTATAAAAGGATATAATAGAAATAAAGAAAGTACAGCAGAGGGCAGAGAGAACCACACGGGGATTTAAGGATTTTAGCTATTCAGTGTGGTATTCTTTGGCAAAGAAGAGATTAAGTGGAAACTCATTAAAGTATAGACAATTCTGAAGGGAATAGAGAAGATAATTGTTTCAAGGCTATTTGAGTTAGTGTCAAATACAAGAACAAGGGGTTAGTAACTTAAGCTCAGAAAGCGAATTTAGACAGGCATTTTCTGAATTGAGTGTAAATGATATAAAACAAAGGACTGAGGATGATAAAAAATAAGAAACAGATTTTTCAGAGGAAGAAACATGTAATTTTTCCAGTTTGGTTCATTTGCATTACATAATGAAGAGTGTTATTTTTTTCTTTTCCACTTTGAACAATTATATTTTTTTCATCAGCGTTAAAATTTAAAAAGCTTAGAGCGTCTGTTTATAATTTTAAAGAACTTAGAAGAGAAGTTGCTTACTCTGGAGGAAGAACACATGGTTGAGCTTCTTGGCTTTTCTCTACCTCAAAATGGTGTAGGTTTCTGACTTGAATCTGCCACAGTACCACATTGCCATTCAGAGTTTTGTACCACTGGCCCGTCCTGATGAAATTCTACATTTGTAGAATTTACTTAGGTAAAAATTGCAGGGGAGGGGAGAAATAATTCTACAGTATATTTTAAAATATTGTCTGTAAGTAGTGGTTTGTTTCGTCCCGATCTTAAGAAATGCGGTGCAGTTCAGGTGACATTTATGAAGCTATGTGGTGGGCGCTGTGCAAGATTGAGTGCCTGCACATGGGTGACTGATAGGTATTTGCTGAACGAGCACCATCCCTACCTTCGACGAACTTGCATGACATACTAAGATTGGTACCAAAAGTGAGGGAATAAGCAGCAGTGTAGTGAAGGACAGAGGAGGGACCATTTGAGCCGTAGCTAACAGGGTAACGATTAAGAGACAAGCTTTGGGGTCAGCTTGAAACCCTACACTGTGGCTGGCAGTGTCATCTTGAGCAAGTTACTTCTCTGAGTCTCAGTTTCTTCATCAAAAAAACAAACAAACAAACAAAAAACTCGAAGGTGATAGGTGTCTCCCTGCCCCTTGGAGTTTTAGTGAGAATTAAAGTGAATTGATGTATACAAATTACACATTATTGGAACATAACGGGTGCTCAAAATGGCAGCTATAATCATGGGGTGGAAGGAACAGAATTAGCAAAGGCCACGGAGTAGAAAGCACATCTATCTAATGTGTTTAGCAGGTTAATGAGTGGGAGAAGGGTGTTACTTTAATCCTCTAAACTTCTGTTTCTTCATCTGTGAAATGGGAATGACCCTGGTACTTCTCTCGTGGGAGTGTTGTATTCACCATAACGAGCTCAGCACAGTGACTTGCGTTTAGCAAGTACTCAGTAAGTATTAACTGTTACTGTTATTGTTCCCACCTGCTTCAATGAGGAACATCAAGCCCAGTGTTAAAGTAACTTCATCCTTTTTTCCCCTTTATTTTTACAAAAGGACTGGAAAATAAACTATTTTTTGCCCTCAATTGCCCCATTTCCACTGACATGTTACTACTTAAACAATGAAATTTAAAAGGGTCTCACAGTATCTCTCAGTTGTGAGGTACATGAAAATTAAGTAGTACAGACTTGCATGTCACCATATACCCGGTAACAGTTCATAAAAGGCAAGCTGTTTGTTTTCTTTACAGATTACAATCCTACCACAGATATATTCTGGCAGGAAAGCATAACCCCGAAAACTTTTGGGACACTAAAGTTTTATTTTTAATTACGGAAAACTGCAAATATAAAAGTGGAGAGACTAATACAATAAACCGCCACTCATCCGTCTTGCAGTTAGCAGCACCTGACCAATACTGTTTACCTAGCCACCTTGCCCATGTCCCCACCTTGACTGTTTTTTAAAAAAGAAGTAAGATATTTTCTTTTGTAAATATTTCAGTAATTACCGCTAAAAAATAAGGACTCTATAAAAAATAACCACAATACCATCATCACACCTAAAGCCAACAATTCCTTAATATTATCAAACACAGAATCAGTATTTTTCCAGGGTGTCATAATTTCTTTTTTGCACTTGGTTTGTTGTATTCAGAATCGAAGCCATTTACATACTCTGCATTTTGTTGATTTGCTCATATGCCTCCAAAGCATTTTTAAATTTCTAAGTCCTTTCCCTTTTATTTTCTTTCTATTTATTCATTGAAGAAATCAGTTTGTTTTTCCTATAAAATTCAGGATATTCTGGATCTTGCTAAATGCATTTCCATAGTTAACACATTCTTCTGTTTTCTTTATTTCCTATAGTAAAATCTGGAGCCTCAATCAGATATCGGCTCAAATTTTTTTGGCAAGACTACTTCATTGAACATAGTGACATGTGTGCTTCATGTTAGATTACACCAAAAGGCACATAATGTCTGGTTGTCTCTCTCTTTGTGATTTTACAATTATCAGTAGGTCGAGGGGTTGTTAGCCTGATTCATCGTATAAAGTTTCCCACTGGCCTTTCACCTAATAGTTTGAGCTTCCATTAGAGATGGTTGTTTGGATCCATTATTTCATCAAGAGGTTATAAATTAGTTATATAATTCTCTCATTTCTTCTGCATTTGTTAGCTTCAGTTCCTCTATGAAGAACTTTGCCTTAACAACTACTTGGTTGGTTACCTCAAGGTATTGTTGGAACAGAAAAGTCAGGATGAATGTTTGATTCTTTCCTTTATTTACCAAGTTCCAGACTATGAGTTGTTCTCTAAGCATCATCCAAAGTTATCAATTATTTTAACCTTATGCCCTTATGGATTTTAATATATTTGATATATTTCAATACATTATACTTGTTATTCTATTTTCAGATTCTTTCATCTTTGGTCACTGGGAATACCTTCAAGTTTGCTCCTGGGTCTTTCGATGTGACCCTGATTGTCTTTGATAGCTTTCTTCTTTCTGGTATGACAAAGTATTCCAGGCTCACCTTGTATGGTCCTGGAATCAATCGATCACTTCTCAAGTAATGCTGATTCCTTTCAGTAGGAAATTGTATTTAAGACCAAAATCTGGACTCTAGGTTGCTCATTGCTACTGGGTTGACCAGATTTTGACCATTGTGTCTGGCAAACTAGATTTTATATACCTACCTACAAAAGCAAAGACCAAGAACAGGAAGGCTCCAGTAATAAATTATTCCAGTAACTAATTTGATTTGTTCCCCCAGAAAAATAGTTTTCGAATATTGTCACAATATTTGAGGGCTACTTTAGTTTCCCTAAACTGTCAGTAAGATTATAAAACATTGTAATGAATCAGAAGTTACCTAAGAGAAGTAAAGAACAAACCAGATTAGGGAGTATAGGGTCAGAATTAAGGTGGGAGACAGATGAGGATCCTAAGAAATAGAGAGCAGGAAAAGGGGCCTAGACTTCTTGGTCGACTATAGATACTATTAACCAAAACCAGGCCTACATAAGCTTATTTGGCCCCAAATACCTCTCTCTTCCAGCCAGGACTACACGTGGCCTCAAATTCTACTATTGGAGTCACATAGACAAAAGGCTCTCAACACTGACCAATCTACAGCACAATGAAAAAAATATGGAAAATTATATATTTGCCAACTGTGCTCTCTGAGATAGATGGCAATTTTTGAAATTTTAAGTTGGTAAACCTTTGTTTCACAATCTGTCTTTTGAAATATGAATGGCCTGTGAAATCCAAAATCATGGGACCCATCAGGGCCATTATCTGAAATGCTTCTGCTTCTGGGGAAAGAAAGGGAGTATGCTGGTTGGAGAAGGTAAAGGCGAGTTTTCAGGTTTGAGAGGACAAAGTACATGTTGATGTGTGGACGGTTCGGGTGAGAAGAGTGCTGGGGTTGAGAAGGGGTTAAGTCTTGGTGGAATAGGAGCTAGGAAAGGGTCATAAACAGAAAAGTAAGCCCAGGTGGGGCCTGGAGGGAGGCTGGCTGAGGAGGGAAGTTAGGGGACAACTGACCACCTCACGCTGCTCCCCCATCAGTTCAGCTGAAAAGCATTAAAAACAAGGGAGACCTAAGCACTGGGGGTTCAAAGTGAATGTAACACAGTTTCTGCCCTTGAGAAAGTCACACCGCTGCTGTGAGAGTCTATGTGACTGGGCCAGTGACCAGGGAATGCCATCATATTTAGGACAGGAAAGGACCCTTCTCCCTTCCCCTCCTTTTCTGTGGCCCATTCTCCACCCTCTTCTTCTTTCCGGGCACCCCAGCCCCACCCAGAGAGAACAGTGCTCCATTAATTTGGGCATATAATGGATAAAAAGATAATACAAAACATTTAAAGCAGCTTTACTATCCTCCATGTTGTCTTAGAGACTAAATTCTTAGATGAGGGGCATTTAGGCATTGATATTGTATAGCTGTGGCCCATACCTTTCTGGGGCCCACAGATTGCTGCTGGGATCAGCATATGAAAGGCAAACTCAAGGGCTCAAAAGGACATGTGCAGAGATATATACATTCATTTGCCACTTAATGATGGGGATATGTTCTGAGAAATGCATCATTAGGTGATTTCGTTATTGTGTGATCATCATAGAGTATACTTACAAAAACCTTGATGGTATAACCTCCTGCACACCTAGGCTCTCTGATACAGTCTATTGCTCCTGGGCTACAAGCCTTTACAGCATGTTACAGTACAAAACAACACGAGATTAAATCAAGCACAGGAGAAAATGATGCAATCAAGAGATGTGGTAAATACAAAATGTAAGAAGCTGCTACCGGTGTCTTACAGCATACTGTTTTATAGCAAAGTGTTTTTTTATAAAGAGAAAGAGTACACTAAAATAGCAATAAAAAGTATAGCATAGTAGACATATAAACACTAGTAACATAGTTGTTTATTATTATCAAGTTGCATGTACTGTACATAATTGTATGTGCTATATTTCTACACAACTGATAGTATGGTAGGTTTGTTTACACCAACATCACCATAAACATGTGAGTAATGCTTTACTCTGCCGTGTTACCACGGCTATGATGTCACTAGGTAATAGGATTTTTTTAGCTCCATTATAATCTAATACATGATGGACCACCATCATACATGCAGTCTGCACAGAAAGGTTTTATGCAGCACATGACTGTAATGGGATCCTGACGAGATGAAGAGGAGTTGGACACTGAGTCAGTCAGCTCGGAATGTGGAGAATTTGTCTCAAAGAAGACCAGGCTCCAACTAGATGAAGCCCTCTTCGGCCTCAAGCTTCTGGCCTTGCCATTTCCCCAGCTCTCAGCAGAGAGCTCCAGCTTCACCACAGAAGCCACCTCCCTCTCCTAAGCCCTCACCACCTGTCTTCCCAGCATTCCCCTGGAGCACCTGAGTTTCTGGGCCTGCACCTGTGTGCTGCAGTGTTTCCTGCCGCCCTCCCAGCCTTGCAGGGAGGCCAGGTTCCCTACCTACAGAAGCAGCCAGCCCTTCTGGAGAGGACTCACTAGTGCCTCCCTAGAGCTCCCACCTTTCAGTGCTTCCTGGTGTCTGCCAGCAGGTAGGATCCCCCTGCCTCTGCGCCCCAGTGAGGGAGTGCAGGAGAGCCCAGACCCTGGGAACCAGGAGGTGGTGTACTGACGGGCAGCTCCCTTGCCTGGGCAGGACCAGAGTCCCCTGAAGGAATGAGCTCTGGTTGATTCCTAGCTTCATGAGAAGTCCTTGATTGCTGCCTTCCCTTTTCCTCTATCATTCCACATTTCCCTACCAGGATGTTCCCTACGTCTTCAAAGACACATTTGCACATGAATCCTTATCTTATGGTCTGTTTCTGGGAGACCCAAACTAAGATGTCTCCCTGAAGCTTGTGTTTGTCTAATCAAAGCCACTAAGCTCCCTCCTGTTTATAGCTCCAATGGGCACATTTCACTCCCTGTTTTGCTTGATCTCTGGCAGAAATGGCCTCTGATGACTGCCTTCTCCTTCATGAAATGCTCTGTGTTACCCTATGGTCCTGATTTTCGTCATATCTCTGGTGGCCATTCCTTTCCGACCTCCTTTAGGGCTTTTTCTTTTTTTTTTTTTTTTAAGCCAGGTTTATTGAGATATAATTCACATACCATACCCATTTTATTTGTTTGTTCATTTGTTTATCTGCCATGCCCATTTTAAAGTAAACTATTCAGTAGGATATCCTCAGAATTGTTCATCACCACAACCAATTTTATTGCCTTCTCATCACCCCAAACACCTGGTACCCATTAATAGTCATTCCTTATTTGCCCCATCTTCAAGCCCAGTGTAAGCGGTAATCTATTCTCTGTTTCTGTAGATTGGCCTATTTTAGACATTTTATATAAATGGAATCATACAATATGTGTGGTCGTTTGTGATGGCTTCTTTCACTTAGCATAATATTTTCAAGGTTTGTTCATGTTGTAGCAAGTTAGTACTTCATTCCTTTTTATAGCCAGATAATAATCCATTGTGTAGATACCACATTTTATTTATCCATTCATCAGTTGATGAATTTTGGGCTGTTTCCACTTTTGGCTATTGTGAATAATGCTGCTATGAACATTCATGTACATGTTTTTGTATGGACATATATTTCCATTTCACTAGGTCATATGCCTCAGAGTAGAATTACTGGGTCATATGGTAACTGTTTAACATTTTGAGGACCTACCAGACTGTTTTCCATAGAAACTGCACCATTTTCCATTCGCACCAGTCATGTATGAGCATCCAATGTCTCCACAACACTTGTTATTATCTTTCTTTTTTATTCTAGCCATCCTAGTGGGTATAAAGTGGTATCTCATTGTGGTTTTGATTTGAATTTTCCTAATGGCTAAGGATGAACATCTTTTCCTGTGCTTATTGGTCATTCATGTATCTTCTTTGGAGAAATGTCTTTTGTTGGTGGGCTTATTTGTAAATGTTGATATTACTCTGGGCTCAGTGTTCACCCCCTTTGCACCTCTCCCTGTACACTGTGTATTTATCCTCACCTTATTCATTCCTTATTCATTTATTCAATCATGTTTCATTCAACAAACATTAATTAAGCTTCTAAAATGTTTTTTTTTACTTTATATGAAAATGGAAAGATATAACACTGAGAAAATATCATAATAAATATGAGTGTTGAACTCCTTAGTGTTGACAAACCGATAGACACACCTAATGTTGAAGCAAAAGAGCTATGAATAAACAGACGAGAAGATTTGCTAATGAGAAGATTGCATTTTTTTTAGAAGATGAAAATATTAACTAACGAAGCAAATAGGTAAGATAATGCAAGAGAGTGGAAGAGCTAGGACATCAGCATGATAGGGTGATGAGAAGAGTACTGGTAACTGAGCAAGGGGAGTGGGCGTTACTTTAGATTGGATGGATTGGATGATTGGGGAAGGCCTCTCTTGTGAGCTGAGACCTACATGATAAGAGAAAGCAAACCATAAAAAGAGTAGGGACAGCCATCCAGGCAGAGGGAAGCAAGTGGGAGGAAAGAGCTTTGTGAGTTTGAGAAGAGTGAAAAGGTGGCTGGAGCATGGTGGATGACAAGAGTGGCAGGCGGTGAGGTCAGAGGGGTGGGGCCTTCCTTCTGAAAGGTGGTCAGGAAAACATGGACCAGGCTTGGGATTCCTGGGATTATCCCTGACATGATTTTTGAGGGAACAGTCGAGAAACCACAAGCATACAGAGGTGTCCTTCAAACTGGAAATTAAAACTTCTCTATGCCTCCTCCATACTCTCATTATAACTTTTCCCACATAGAAGCAAAAAGATACTCTACTTGAGAACAGCTAATACATTAAAAACTGGCATGAACCATTACTTTGTTTAAAATAGAAAAATAAAACCCAAACCGGCACTGCAGGGTGACAATTTATGGTGTTGGAAATGTCTTCAGAAGTCTTTTTAGAATTTTGTGTTGAATGTTTATGGAAGGTGTAAAATTCTTATAATGCCAGCGCTTTATGAACAGTGCAACTGGCAATTCCTTTTAGTTTGATCCCTGCTTTCAGGAAATGTGGATTTTCCTTCATTTATTCATATTGTTTCCAGCCCATCAAAAATAGACAAGATGTAACAGGACAGTCCATTTGTACTATTCTTTTTGGAAATAATTGCCAGAAGCACTTTACGGTTGTCAAAGACCCACCGATGTGACTCCCGAGTGGTCCTCTGTGTTAAAAAGCACATGCTTCCCACTCATCTTTGTATTCCTCTCCCATTACCACCACCGGGAAGATAATCAGGCTGAGAGAAGAAGCCTGTTAAAATTCAGTGCTATGCAAAGGGCAAGAAGAGGAGTGAAAATGATATATACAGACCTTCCCACCCCCACCACCCCACCCCCCTCACCCCCCCCCCCGCTGCCCCCAAAAAAGAGAGGCCTAGACTACCTCTAAGAATGAGCTTTATGAAATAGTTAGAAAAAGCTCTAGTTTACCAGATATGCAGAACCATATGCATGCATTAATTAAAGGAATGTGAAGGAGGAGGAGGGGATCTGAGAAAATAACAAAGCTGCAGTGTATGCGTGCAATGATTTTTCATTCTGTTTCGCTTCAGCTCTGCCCCTGCAACAGAGGATCTAATCAATCTGCCGGCTATTAAGTTTGTTAATTGATAATGCATACTAATTAGGCTGTGCGCAGTTACTTAAGAGACTTTGCTAAGGTGATTGTAGGCACAAGTCCAAATGGAGTTTAAAGTATTCTGTGTGAGGTTAAAACCCATCAACCAGAATAGATGGATTTTATATTATAACAGAAGGCACAACATACCCATAAGTATTTAATGTATTGCACAGTTATCCATTATTACATATTTTAACTCTACAAAATAATTAAAAATGTAAAAACAGCTACTAAAAACTATAACTAAATCACATTGGTGAGGATGTGAGGAAGTGTCAATGAGAGCACTATTTTCTCATCAAGGTAAATGTTTAATTTTCTCATTTATATTGGGGAACAGTCAGGGTTAGCAAGGGAGGAGGCTTTCCGAGAAGCCTTATTGAACGCGTGGACACCGAAGGCGCTGAGCAGCCTCAGATGTCAGGTTGTGATGCCCATGTTTCAAAGGTCAGCACTCCAGACGCTACCCAGTTGACCCATAGAAACAATTATCTGGAAGCTCAAGGTTGAAACATGTTTATCAACCATAAAATTAACTGCTAGTCCTATGGTTTGTACCCTTTCTTTGAAGTGCTATTACTTCGAAAATGGACTGACAAGCACCTCCAGGCATCCTGCAAATGTCCCTTGAGAAAATGTTTTTGAGGAAGATGGCTCATCCTTCTCTATGTCTTAGAGAATGAATCAGTTCCAGTTTAGGGCCTGGAGATGTGTCTAGTTGGATCTAAAGATATTTCTCCAGACCAGAGTGATGTCTCACTCTGCTCTGGTGACTTTCTTAGAGGTTCAGATAGATCAAGGAGCAGCTACTCACTCAGAAAGTATATCACAGGACCAAGCTAGAGGAGATCAAAATTCTGCATGAGGCCCTGAATCTCCCTGTTCTTCTAGAAGATTAAGAGACCAGTTTCATGAACTTTTTATTCATTCATTGGGCAAATACCTCTTGGGAAGATTATATGTTCCATATACTGTGCTCTATACTAGGGATACCAGTGATAAACAAGAGTCCCTTCCCTTCACATAGCTTAGAGTCCAATGTGAAGCTTATGCTTTCTAAAAATGAAAATTTATTCATGTATCTCTCCTACATAAAATTACTGGTTCTTCCAGGATGAAGTTCAAACTCCTTAGTATGGCACATGAGGTCCTCCAGCCTTATCTCTTGACACTTTCTCCTTTCAATAAAATATTTTTTGAGAAACTTCTGTGTTCTAGGCACTGTACCTGGTACTGGGAATATATCAGAAAGTCAAATAGATACAGTCCCTGCCTTCAGGGAGCTCAGTTTTGAGCAGACTCAAGCCATATTCAGTGGAAAATCTGTCCACAAACTTAGGTCTAGATTAGGATGATTCTTGGAGCTTCTGGGTAGAAATATAACATGGTAGTTGGTTGTTCCCAAAAATGTTGTTACTATCAAATTATTGATATAATGTCTTTAATTTTTTGGTGGTTTTAGGGGTGGGGAGGGACATGTGGCAGAGTTGAAATAAAAATTCTACTAGGCTAATCTACAAATTAACGTATAAAAAATAGTAGTAGGAGAAAAACTTTCATGGACGACTACTTAGCAAGAGCAGACGGAAGTGTCTTTTTCCTTACCACTTCTTAGGCAAACCCAGAGTTCCCACAAACAGAAATTTGAAGCTAACAAGAGGCAGTGGTGTAGATAGTATGAATTTAATTAACAAATGAATTGTGTTCCTACAGTGTGACCATTGAACCTGGAGCTGATCTATACTGCTTTGTTTTAGCTATTTTGAGATGACTGAGTTCAATGATTCTGTGTAAGGAAAACTAATCTCTGAATAGTCAATGGGAAAGCATCTAAGAGAAAAAAATAACTGGAAGCTCACTATGCTTATGAGGAAAACATTCTTAACTTAGGCAAATAGCACAATAAAAGACTGGGATGAATAAAGACTTTGAGAGAATAAACCATTTCCAAGAATAATTTGTGCAAGCTAGAGTTTATCTAAATATATGTAGTACATATTAAAAATAGGAGATACCCATTGCAGTACTGCAAAAATGCAGTATTTGTGTTTAACAGTCACAAAAGTATTCCCTGTGAGCATATGTGCCAGTGGCACAAGCATTTCTAATTGTACCGGATAAAAAAATTTTGGAAATAATTAAAAATTACGTATGCAATTATTTTTTTTCCTGACTAAGGAGAGATGACAGGGTCTTGTATCCTGACATATTGATACTATCATTTGGGTAATACTAAAAATGAATAATTTTCTAAAAACTGATTCCAGGTGAAGGAAACAGGAATGAAAGCCCTCAGTATTGTGACATTTTATTCATGAAAAATGAAATCTGATACTTATCAAGACTATAGAACTATATGCCAAAATCTATTAAAGTCAATAGGGAATAGGTATTTTCTAAACTTTTACTAGAATGATCAGTAAGTTTCATAAGAATTTATTTGTGCAAATTGAGAAGATGATTATAAAAATATTCTTTTCATATACAGATCTTACGATTTATTAGTCATAAGGTAGGTTAACTGCTATAACAAATAGTCCTAAAATCTTAGTGGTGTAACACTATATGAGTTTTGTTGTCTGTTTTTCCTTTTACATTAATCCAGCAAGGGTTAGCAGGGAGACTCTGCTCCAGTATTTCAGGGACCCAGGCTCCTTATAATCAGTGGCTCTGCCATTCTTTAAGGCCTTAAAAAGATCCTCTGTGTTTAGCTAACATAAGGAAAAGGGGAAGGAGGATTGTCATGGGCTGGCATAAAGGTGGTATACATCACTTCTAGCCACATTCTACTGGGCAGAACTTATCAATGGCTGCACCTAACACCAGGGGAGATTGGAAATACAGTCTAGCTGGGTGCTAGGAGTAAAAGAGTACGGCTTGCCAGTCTCTGCTATATAAGATGAACCCAAATAATATCTCTTAGAGAAAGATTGGTGACCAAATGAAGATAATAAACCTTTTCCATACTTGGCCCTATTGAGGCAGCAACCAAAACTACACTGTTTACGAGACGTCCAGAGACATTTTGCGAAATGAAATCTGATCTGCATAACAAAAGCTGCACCAAATAATGCAGTAAGAATTCCAAGGACCATTTCATGTTATTAACCACAGTGTGCAGAATCAACCTAATTTCATCAGTTTCTGAGCACAAGGGAGGTTGGCGTGTGCAGCCATTCCATCTGTCTGCATCTCCCCCAAATGCCCTGGCCTAGATCCTGCTGCCACCCACCACTCTAAGTTCTGTCTCCTACCCCACTGATAACTCATTTTTCTGAGCATCAACACACAACAGTTTCAGGTTTCAGAATGCAGTTAAAAGGCCCCTGGCAACTATGAGACTGGGAGATCTAACTAGTCTACAAAGAAGTATAAAATCTTTCACAAGCTTCTAAGAATTCTGACTGGTCACAAATCACAGGTTTATCTGTGTAGAGAGTTTTGCCCTAATTCATAAGAGGCAGATTTTATAAAACAGTTAAATTAAGTGTAATTATTGTTAACCATAAAATCCACCAGCTGAATTCCTTTAATTGGCAAACTTCTCTAGTCAAAATATTGACTAATAGTCAAATGTTTTAGATGCTACTGAGAACTTGTATAACTTTTCAGTAATATCTAATACCTCATATATGGGCATACTAATAGATGGGATAAATAGACGAATTTAATCTGTTACATACTGTCTTTTCTTCTTTATTTAGCTTTGGGAGAGCTTTTCATTTCATTTATCTTTGGGAGAGGATCAATTTAATCATAAAAGTAATTATGATATCATTCTATTTCTTGCCATATTTTCATAATTATTTTCTAGGTAAAAAGTCTTTCTACATTTGGTGCATTATAAATACATAATTTTTAACTTGAAAACCAGATGTTTTAAGTAGAAGTCCTAAGAACTTTACAAATTTGACATCTTATTTACTCCCAAAGTGAGGCAATCTTAAATGAACCAGAAAAAATGAATAAAAACTTTGGGTTTTCTGTCAATTAACATGCAGATAAAGGAAAAATTATTGACTTTCAGTTTATTTCTACTGTCTATTAAATTATGTTAATTTTAAATTTAAAAATTAAGATGAATGAATCTTTTATGATGTATCAAACATTAACTAGAATTATTCTAAAGTGATGCTTATTATCTAGTACATTGAAAGGGACAGAAATTACTTAATAATTCAGATATCTGATTTGAGACCTTGGCAAGGTATCTGAATTAGTCAAGAATGCATTTAGCTGCATGTAAAAAAAGCCTGACATTAACCAACTAAAAGGTTTGTTGTTTGTTTGTTTGTTTGTTTGTTTTATTATGTAACAATGACTCTGGGGCTAGGTAGTTCAGGGATACTATGGAACCAGGCTCTCTATCTTCCTGATTCACCATTCTTAGCATGTGGTTTGCATCTTCCATGGTCAAAAATATAATAGTTGTGCTTCTAGACATTTTGTCAGCTTCCAGGAAGGAAGAAGAAAAAAGATGGCTAAAAAGTCTGTCTCCCTTTCATAAGCTTTCTCAGATGCTTCACTAGGCACTTGTGTTTATATCTCCTTGAATATTTTCTGCTTGTCACTCAGATCTCCTTCTACCCTTTTCCATCCTGCTCTGTGCCCTAGGAGGCTGACTTGTATGGACTGCCTCAATGGCTCTTTTGCCCTGCAGCTTCCTCTGGAAGCTGCAGCACTAGTTGCTTTGTGCGGCCAATAGGAGGCACTGGAAGGCAATGGGAAGGTGGGAGAAGACTGAGGTTGAACAGTTAATTTCCCGAGCTCTTTCCTGCTGGTTCATTAAAATTGGCCACATTGCTCTCCTAAGGCCTCAGCCCCAGTGAGTTAGCTGAAAATTGGGCAAGACTGGGATTGGGCTGGGGCTGTGGAGATCTGGAAAAGGCTTCCTCCTGCAGACAGTATCTTCACAGCCACCTTGCTTTTGAATCTGAGAGGACTTGAGGCACCTGTCGCTTTGTGAGAGTAAATATCAATCAGACTTGCTTACCATCAAACCAGCCTTAGGCTTTCACTTTGGGTTATAGTCTGCCAATAATTCTGAGGGGATCAGATATCTGCAATCCAAGCCAAATTATACTTAACAATACAATCAGAAGACTAAAGCTCGCATTTTTCCCACCCCTTTATCATATCTGGGCATTCTTCAAGTCTTCCTCTCATTTATATTTAAATGGGAGCTAGAGACAACAGAACTATTCCATTCCACTGGTCCATGACATGTAGTCTTCATTATCTATGCCCTATCCTAAAATCACCACTCATTCCTTTCCTTGTCCCCATAAGATAATAACTATCTTAAAGTGTGTGTTTATGTTACATATGTGCAATATATTTTATTATATATGCAAATATGCCTAAACAATTTATTTTAGTTGTTTTTTACTTCATAAAATAAGTATTATATGCTGTAGGTAACTTCTGGGACCTGATTTTTTTCCCCCCATAATATTGTATTATTAAGATCTTTCCATGTTGTTGCAGGTTGTTACAGTTCACATATTATTACTGCTTTATAGTATTTCATTATTTTTTTTTTCTTGCATTGATGGGCATTTGAGTCTTCTCTAGTGTTTTTGCTGCAAAGTAGTGCTGCAATGAACTCTCACACACATCTTCTGATGCATGTGTGAGTGAGTTTCTTCTGGCTCTACCCCAGGAATAGAACTGATCATCCATGGAGTATATAAATGCTACCTTTACAAAATAATGCCACACTATTTTTCAAAGTGGTTATGCCTTTTTATACTACCACTAGTAACATATAAGAAATCCTTTTGATCCATATCCTTTCGGCACTCGATATTGTCAGACTTGTTGATTTTTTCAGATTAACTGAATGAAAAATGGAATCTCTTTTAGTCTTGATTTACATTTCTGTAATTACTAATAAGATTAAACTTCTTCTTGGATGCACATTAGATATTTTCTAGTCTGTATAATGTCTATTCAGGGCTTTTGCCCACTTAAACACTGTTTTTTCTTTTCTTTCTCAGATTTTGGTAGCTTAGGCATACTTACAGTAAAGGCTTAGAAGATTTGACCACAATACCCTTCATTTACTGGACATATATAATTCTCCTAGCAACAATTGGAAAATAGATATTTTCTCAAGCACACATGAAACATTTCCAAAAATAGATGATATACTAAGTCACATATTCCAACACATTTTAAAGAACATTTACCACAGGAAAAAAAACAAAAACAAAAATTAAGTTAAAAGGAATCATGATATATTTGAAAATCTAAAAATACTTCTAAATGACTCATGAAAAAACTCAGTTTACCTCACTTTCATCACTAGGACCCAGATACCTATTGCCCCCTCAAGCACGTGAGCCCTACCCAGGAGCAGAGGCTGCTAAGGGACTAGGCCCTTTGTGTCATCCCTGTCTGTCTGTCCTGTAGAATCTTATGTACCAGCTTCTGAAGACTGCCCCACTCAAGACTTGGACTCTGAAAGCCATCACCTCCCAAAACTTGGAAAGAGTGAAGGCTATAATGATGTCTCTATATCGTTTTAGACAAGTAGAAATAAACCTTTAGAAACAGCATCTTCCCTAAAATTTCTGAGTGAGAATGGTAATGTTGATCCGTGCCCCATTTTCTGCTTTGCATAGCCGAATAAGGGAGGAAGACATTAACTATAAAATAATTGGCCTGCTCCCCCTCTCATACCATCCCAAAATACACAGGGGTTGCATTGCGTAGTTGATTTGATAGAATTTTCCAGATAGGAATACCAGGTATCTCCATGTTTAAGCTTGAAGAAAGCAACATAAAGTCTATTCTTTTTTTCCATATGGCCACACAACACAGATTTCATCAAGACTTTATATGGTATTGGCTCTTTAATCAAATCTCTTGTAAATGATGGCAAATCCATTTTCTCCTGCTACATAAAGCTTATGGCTTTTGCCCACCTTGCATTTTTCTTATGGTAGACACAATAGCACAACAAAGAACCTACAGAAGTAAAACAGGTCACAGTATCACAAAGTCTGTTTGTGTCTACTCCATGGGCGAGCTATTGAAACAGAGATAAGTCCACCACGCTAGTGAAGCTTACACTCGGGGCTTTTCACTTGCAGGGGCACCTTTTAAGGCCCTGATGGGAATTCTAGCAATTTTTAATTTTGAAATATGTTCTTTTTCTTAAAGAGAGATTTCCAAAGCTCAAGGGCCCACGAAACCCGGCTCTGCTTCTGAACACGGACATCATCACCATACATATAAAAGCTTGATTCCATTTCGTAATAGTGGTGTTGGGCCAAGTTCTGGAAGAAACCTTAGACCACCCTCAATCTGGGGTTAAAAGAGGTTGGGCTGATTTGGGTTTGGAAATCAAAATAAGTGATTTCAACTTGGAAAATGTTCTGTTATGTTAGTCTTTTCTTCCTTTCTTTTACTCTTGCTAGCCTTTGCTGAACATTCAGTACAAAAAATATGCAGCATTGAAATAACACAATTACTTTTAATAACCAATATTTTTCTTGCAGACTTTTTGAAAGGTGCTAAAATAACATTTCATGAAGATTAAATTCTAGATTTATTTGCAAAATGAGTTAATGCTGGGCACATTTAGGCATTTGATTTTGTCTTAGAATCAGAATATGCTGGAGCTCTTCTTTATAAGTCTTTTTCAATCTCTGCTCCAATTCAGTTCTAAACTCTGAGCCAGAAAGCCCAGGAAGGACCTTAATCAGATCACACATCAGCTTAGAATAGTGATTTTAGTGATTTGGACATCTGGCCACTTGGAAGTGGATAAAGGCCACCAATTCACTTGACAAAAGCCACAGAACATCTGTCAGTATGGAAATAGCTCTCCTTATAGCTGACCCTGAACTGATTTTAATAGCCAACCTCATGAAGAAAGGATATCTCCTCCTATTATCCAGATAATTTGGTGCCATCCAGAAATATCCTATCAATATCCTATCAATGATGAGCTATTAAATATGTTTTTTGGATACAAATGTGAGTGGTGTTAATCCATTATCCCTTATACCAGTACTTCCCCCTTGATAAATGCCATGTGCGATAGCACTATTAAAAATACTAACACATGTGGCTCAGGCATTAAAGCAAGGTCTTAAGAGAGATTCTGTGTAGAGATCTTGTGAAGAGGGTCCTAGGAAAGAGAGAAAGAGGACACAAAGGTGGGAGGCACACATGGGGGTCCGGGAAAGTATTACGATACTTTAACAAGCAGTATGGTAATACCTGTGTGAACCAATTATCTGGGCGTAGATACAAAATTCAAAGATGATGGCTACTTCCCCAAAACATACCACAAATGGAACCATAGTCTGGTTCAAAAGGGAAGCATGTAGTGGGGAATTTCAGTGTCTGTGAGGTAGTATTATTAGTTAGTGTGGAAGCCACATTTATAAACTTTTTCCGTGTACATGTACCACATGCTGTGCTGCACTGAGAGCCAGGCAAGAGTTGGCCTTGTTCTGGTACCTGCAGTTTAGAAGACCTTATAATTACACACACACACCTGGGCACATCTGTCACCTAGTATCCAGTGCTCATTGTTGACATAGGAAACCCAAACTTCTAAACATCAGTTTATATGACTAAACCTTTCTGGCCCAGGAAACACTTTTCCCTGTGTCCTCGAAGTAGCAATTGTGTCCAAACACTGAGAAGATTTCTAGGTTGTGTCACTTTCAGCTTCAGAGACAAACACTGTTTATGAGTGGAGGGAGATTTAAGATGCTGAAGCGCTTAAGAAAAGACTAATTAACTTGTCAAATCCTTCCTGTCAGCATGAACGCAGTAGACTCATATTGTGAAGTGTTTTTTCCCAGTAGTGCTAAGCATTCGTTTTCTTCTCTTCCATGTTCCAGTTGAGTTCCAGTTCCTAGTACACAAGTTAGAGTAGCATTTGCAATGGTTGCACATGGTAGCTTAGAAACACTTTGCAGTATTAAATAATTCGGATCGTTCTTAAATATCTATAGACATATTTATAGATATATTTATCTAGACATACACGTGGAAGTGTGACGCTAGTTCTTTACATAGGCAACCAGATGGATGTTGAATGCTCTAATTGAAAATAATTTTATCTTTATAAAGTACTGAATAAGATTTCATTAAAGCTTCAAAATATTAAATCAAAATTGTTGGCATTTTTTAAATTAATAGATTAAAATTTTTGATATTTATTATAATTTGCATTCTCTTTTAAGTTCAATGCATAATTTTAAATATTTTAGAAAAGAAATAACTTTTGGAAAATATGTGAAAAGTATTAATTTTTATATTAAATGTATGTTATGAAAATATATTGAAATTTCCATCCCGAATACAATTACAATCTGTTTCTTTAGTCATTTAGATCATTACTGTCAATAGAACACAAGTTATGTAAAAATGTTGATTCTAACAGCATCTTTAGTAATTTTGCTGAAATAAAAGCAAGAAAAACAAATTTTATGAACTGAACTTTAACTTTTTTGTGAATTATGTATATTTTTATTTTATTGCTCATTTAAATATCGCCAGCCCAACATGGAGCAGCAATAATAATAATATGCAGTAGTAATTAGATTTAGTTATCTTTGATATTTTATATTTTATATGACTTGGAGTCATATAAAAAACCAAGGCTTTTTACATATTTTTCCATTTTGTCATTTTGACAGTGTATTTGTCAAGGTAGGAAAGATCATATTTAATAGTTTGTTACCATGATATATAACTTTTAAATACATAAATACATGGTACATGAGCCTCCATATGTATTCTTCCCTCAGGCCTCACCAAAGATAATCATGGTCCCAATTAGAAGATTTTAGAAACTTTATTAAGATATTTTAAAAATTCCTGAGGTGTGATGAAATTTTGAGGAGTCCGTCAATAGAGCATTGGCTTCTGCTTCCCCATATTTTCTCAGTGCTTGAGCTGGGACAAAATTTTTCACTTTTCTGTCTCACTTTCCCTTCCTGCTGTATCAGATGCCACCTCAACCCTGGAGGAGCAAACAGAGTGAGAGCTTCAAGCAACCGTCGCAATGTGTGGGGCCATAAGGACAATCAAAGATTTGTGCTTTCTGTAAAAAAATAATAATAATAATAACTGATTATAA
This sequence comes from Rousettus aegyptiacus, assembly GCF_014176215.1. Taxonomy (NCBI): domain Eukaryota; kingdom Metazoa; phylum Chordata; class Mammalia; order Chiroptera; family Pteropodidae; genus Rousettus; species Rousettus aegyptiacus. The sequence continues at coordinate 67,563,877 of NW_023416311.1, forward strand.
CTTAGAGGATGGATTTGAAATATATCACAACCAAGCTGTTCCTAAACATTAATTTAATATTTTATGTAATATCACATATGTTTTTGAAATCATAGTAAAGACACCTGGAATCATAATATTCTTTCAGTGGCAAATGCCATATTATGTTTTTAGGGCATTATGTCAATTTAGTATTTCACGTATTATTAATAATGCCTCATTACATAAAATTATTACTAAACTGGCAATTAAGTGGATGTGAAGGATCCATATGCTAAACTGCTCATAACATTTCAATTATAAATTTCACATCGGATGTCTTCTAGTGTACATTAACAACACTGACGAACAATCTCTTTGCCAGAATCACCCAAATGAGCTCTGCTTTGTGGCATGTGATATTGGCATAAAGTCATTTTGTACATTTTCCTAAATTTAAGGAAATTAGAAATGGAAGCAGCAGATGAAGCAGCTATTTCTCTCTCCCAGTAGTAGCAAAGTATTTGTTAATGCTGTAATTAGTTCTCTCTTGAATGTGTAAAGCCTTGGGGGTGTCATTTATGCATCTTGATTGACTAAAGAGTTGTTTTCTTAGTCTTTGATTTACATTTCCCTCTTGAAGAAACAAGCAAACAAGCAAACAAGCAACAGTGATTCCATTGTTTCTAGCTGTGTGTTCTGTGCTTACTTTTGTCTCTGACTCTGTCTTTTGGTCATTTGCAAATCCAAGTGGTATAATAGTAGAGTGTTTCTGTTTGAGGGGGCAATCCTTGAACACAAAACCCAGCAATGTGTTAAAAAAAAAAGTGAGACTGTGTTTACCAAGAAAAGTATATGTGATTTCAAACATACCAGTATAGTAGGTCATTTATACCCCAAAGACAGCCATTCATGGATTCAGTCCTTCCCTCTGTTTTTCTGCAGTATTGGATCTTAGAGGCTTCAATTACAACCTGATTTTAGGGCCTCTTCCAAGAATTGGGGAAAGGTGACTTGATATCACAGTGAACAGGAATTTGCCCTCTGATTTCCTTCACATACCCTACTGATGTACAGTTTCATAAGGCAAATACACCTCGGGTCTCTTCCACTCTCAAACTGCACTGCATACTAATATAATGGGTAAGGTCAGCTGGCCCTTAGGCCACGCCTCACCTGGTTATATGGCATCTTATTCGTAGCTCTTCAATTCAAGCCTGAGACCCTGGCACATCTCATTTAAAAATGATCAGATTCTAAGCTAAGTAAATATTTTAGCAGGAGATCAATGTATTAATTTACAACTAGAGTTTCGCTTGCCTTGAAAACTAGGCTATTTAGACTCCTCTGGTCAGAGCACACCTCACTTTGTTTCTGCGAACCAAGGACGTTTAACCAATAGCTAGATTGTATTTATTCAGCAAACACTTATTGAGCCTCAATAAAGTGCTAAGCACTGAAGATGCAAATCTCTGTCATCAAAGGATTCATAGTCTAGAAAGTGTGATGCTGGGTTTCCATATTGTGTCCTCGAGATACAGTGAAGATAGAGGCAGTGTGGTCAATTCTGATGGGATTAAGGTGGGAGCTGAAAATTGGTCTATCTGGAATGGAGTTAGTCAAGAAGACCTGTCTGTGTCGAGCCAAAGAGGATAAGTAGGCATTTGCCTGCTAAAGACATAAAGAATAACATATGCAAAGACAAAAATAGAAGAAACAGCAGGACACATTCAGAGACATGCAGATGGTTTAGAATGGCCTGAGCATAGAGAACAAAAGGTAGATCAACAGGTAATGAGGCTTGGGAGGTGTCTCAGAATACTCTCATGAAGTATTGTCTGTGCCTCACTGTGAAGAAAATTTATCCATAAATGCTAGGGTCTAGGAAAAATTGCACTATTAGTCCCAATTCTTCACCCTTCTCTATAATCACACTCTTTGCTATGTTACTTTGTAATTCTCACTACTAGGGATATAAAGGATGTTTCTGTACTTCTTGACTTTGGGTTTGGTCAGGTGACTGACTTTGACCAATACAAAGAAGTGATGGTGTACCTGCTCCAAGCCTAGGCCTTGTTTGTTTCCATTTCCCTACTTGCATCTCTGCCATCACCATGAGAAAGGCAGCTCAGAATAGCAAGATGGCAGCCATTTGGACCAGAGTCATCTCATCCCAGCCAAGCCTAACCTAGGTCAGCTAACCCCCAGGTGACTTCCATACTCATAGGCCAAATAAATGCTTATCATTGCAGGCACTTGAGATTTTTGCAATTGTTATTCAGCATTTTAATGGAATCTTCCAAATGATATACACCCAATAAAGGGCCATAAGCAGGGATATAATGTTCTCCAATTTTCATTTTAGAATAATGGATGGATTAAAGGGGGACAAAAAGGGAGGCTGGGAGATCAGTGAGAATATTGTAATAATCCAAAGAAAAATACCAAGAGCTTGAACTAGACTCTTTGGCCATGGGCAGGGAGGTAAAGAACGAAACTAGAATTTCTTTCCTTAAAAAATCTTTAATTATGAAATATTTCAAACATACAGAAAAACTCACATGTAACTGACACCCCAGCTTTAACATAATTCAATATTTTGCCATTTTTTAAAAAAGAAATGGAGCCTATGTCTAATTTCTCCCTGCTTTCTTTCCTCCTTAGAGGTAATCTGACCAATTTGGAGTATATTATTTCTATGCATGACATTTACTTTTTAGATGCATTAATGTGTCCATAAACACTGTTTTGCATACTTGAATTTTACAAGCATCTTTCTGCAACTTTTTTTTTTATCTTTTTGAGATTTATCCATGTTGATCACATGAAGATCTAATACATAGAAGAATTTAGAGATAATGAAAAAGTAAAAATTAACAATGTGAAATGCAAGAGAGAGGAAAAAAAATGTCACATAACCACCATATTTCTGACTAGAGTGATCATGTGAATTATAGACAAGGATAAGGAATATAATAAAAGCTTTAAAATGAGGAGAGCTGGAAGATATTGAGCTCAGTTTGAAGGGGGATGACGTGCTTACTTATTGGAGCTATACTGATGGAATATGCTCTGTGGGCAATGTAATGAAAATTGCTCGGAAGAATTATCTAGAGATAATCTTACCCTTTACCATAGTGACAGCAGTTGCAACTATGGTAGTTGGTGTCTTACTCAGGAGATGCATGCCGAGTGAGAGGAAAAGAATATCAAAGGCAGAACTCAAGGCCACAGATACAAAAGTTGAGGGCAAACAGAGAGCCAACAAACAAGGCTCTCCTTATCTTTATCTAGGGCAGGGGTCCCCAACTCTCAGACTGCAGAACAGGTACTAGTACTGGTCTGTGGTCTGTTAGGAACCAGGCCACACAGCACGAGGTAAGTGGCAGATAAGTGAGCGAAGTTTCATCTCTATTTGCAGCCACTCCCCAGCACTATCATCACAGCTTCGACTCCCCCTCAGATCATCAGGCATTAGATTCTCATAGGAGCATCGATCCCTGGTGCCAATAGGTTGGGACCACTGATCTAGGGAATATTCTTTCTTTCGTTGAGCTAAGAAGAGTACAACATTTTTGAGCTTGCATGCCCATATTCATATTTACTTACATATAAATGTTATATTGTACTATGAAACTAACTTTGAATGTATAAGATATGCAATAAGTAGAAATAGTCGTTCTAATAGTTCTTTCTTACTCCTCAATAGATTGCCTTATGTAACCCCTGGAATGTCCCTCCCACAATTGAAGCCCCTGATTAAAATAAATTATCTGACTTCCTCTTCCATATGGAAAAACGTGCTTTGCAGTATTACCATTATCCTGAAAGTGGCATTGGTTACTCCTTTTCAAAATATTTAGCACATATGATAACACAGAGTTAGAGATATTTAAGAATTTAAATCAAAAATTACTTGTGCCATATAAAGTGGAATTAGACACTCATTTTTTCCCACCAACTTCCCTCCGCATTGCAGTCCCTAACTAACCCCTGACAACCACTAATCTGTTCTTAATCTCCATAATTTTGTCAATTTGAGTATGCTATATAAGCGGAATTACACAGTATGTGACCTTTAAAGATTAATTTTTTTCATTCAACATAATTCCCTTAATATCCATTCAAGTTGTTGTATGTATCAATAGTTGATTCCTTTTTATTGCTGAATAATTGTCCACCATATATAGATGTACCATAGTTTAACCATACATCTACTATAGGACATTTGGGTTGTTTCTAGCCTTTGTTCATTACAAATAAAGCTGATATAAACAATTGAGTACAGGTTTTATGTAGATACAAGTTTTCATTTCTTTGGAATAAATGTCCATTGTGCAATTCTTGAGTCAGACAGTAGATGTATAATTTTTTCAGATACTATAAGACTTATATTCCCACCAACAATGTGAGAGAAAACCAGAAGAAACCCAGTTTTAACTAAGCTTACCTGCCTAGGAGGTGCCAACTTATCTGCAGGAATATATTACCTCTCTCTTCACTTTTTAACTTCTTATTAAGAACAGGATTGTTTAGAAAAAAAAATATGAAATGAGTATCAATGGGTTTGAGTAACACAAAGTTTTCTTTTTAAATAATGATTTTTATGAGTGAATGATTTTTTTGCCTGTTACCTTCACTACACTGCCTGTTAACTGATCATTTGACATGAAGTTAGTATACTTTATCTCTCAAAGAAAACAGTGCTATTTACTTGAAGTACAGGTGGTTTTCTTTAAAATTAACACTGATTGAAGTGTTTAATGTCCCCTTTGTCCTATTCTTAATACTAATTAGATCCCCTAAATCTAATCTCTTGACATCAGCATATTGGTCATGAGGATGCTAGTACTATTTTCTATCTTCTTCTTCTAAACAGTTTAATGTTTAGCATCATCAAAGATAAATATAATAGGAAACATTATTTTTATTTCTCTTTATCAAATTTATTTTTAAACAATTAGCTGAAATTCTGGAAATTGAACTTGACGGTCTTTGGAAAACTAAGACTTCAAGTGACAAGGACTCATAGCAGTTAAAAGAAGAGCCCACAGATGGCCACTCTTTTCAATTTGATTTAGAGTGAAAAGTTTCTGTGCTTTTTTTCCTTGCCAAAAGTGAGATGCATGTAGATTTCTTCTTATCCTCAATTCCCACAAAAGGTCATGACTTACTTTTCCATCACCTTCAATGGGCTTTACTCATAAGCTTGAATCACAAATGACTCATCTGAGCTAGAGCCAAAAAGGTCTATATTTCTGAATGGAGAAAAACTCTCAGAACCAAACCTACTATCAATGCCAAGAACCTAAGAGCTCACATGTGGAAAGGGATGAGTGTGGGCAGGGAGTTACTGGAATAGAAGCCTATTGTTATCAGGGAACACCTGTAGCTCAGGGTTGCACGATTCAGGTTGGTCTTAGGAGGCCTGACTGCCTTGGCCTCTCTTCCCTCTCTCCTGACCCATGGCCTGAGAAGATTGGCAGCCCAGGGGTAGAGCCCTATAGAGCATCAAGAAACTGACTTGAATTGAGCCTGTACAGTTAGGGTAGATGAGGCTTTAGAAACAAATGGACCCAAACATGTAATCACTTGGCACAATGGAAGTGTATTTTTGCTCAACTAGCAGTACAGTGGGGATGGAAAAATATGGTTGGAAAGACAAGAAAGAGATGTGGCTCTGCTCCATGTAGTCACTTTAGGATCCAGGCCGATGGTGACACTGCCATCTTTAAAACTTGACTTCCAAGAGAATGCAGGGAACTCTGAATGTGTGTGTGTGTGTGTGTGTGTGTGTGTGTGCACCCGTGTGTGCGCGCACACACGCGCGCATGTGTATTTTCATCTCTGTTGACCAAAGAGGGGGGAAGAACATGGAGGAGTATGTAGGAAGGTTTTATGGGCCAAAGCAAGAAGTGGCACACACCATTCGTGCCCATGTTCTAATGGTGAGGGCCTGGCTATGTCATCTTACTTCCCCCAACTATAAGGACATCTGGGAGACAAGGAGCTACTAGTGTGTCCAAAGGAAGCAGGGAGACTTTTGGTGGCCAATCAACCAGCAGTCTCCACCACAGAGCCTTCCCATTCAGCTGGTGTCTTGGCTGGCTTCTGTTAAAGTGAGAAGGGGACCTGAGGGCTTGAGCACAGTGAATCTGCAAAGGTGAGGACATGTTTGTAGAGAGCAGACCTGATTTCCTTCCTATAGGAGCAAGAGACGTAAGCAGTGGCCCCATTAGGCTGATTCTGTCTGTGGACAGAATGGCTGCTTTCTATAGGGATATTTCCTGAAGCTAGTCTACTTTTCCTCTAGAACAGGGTATCAGTTGGCAAAAGCGAATTGCAGGGGGACTTTGGCACATTTGTTCATTCTGTGTGACTACAGGAGTAGGTGATGGTAAATCAATTCAGTCATACAAACAAAGGAGAATGAAACAGAGTCATGTCTGTCTTCAAAGGAGCACAAGTATCTATCTCTCCAAAAGTATAGGACGTCCTTGAAGTAAGTTCTTGCTGACAGATCGCAGAAGCAGAGTTGGGGGAGGGTTCTGACTGCTGAAACATGGGAACAGTAACCCTTGCATAGGTGCACTCCTTTATTACAGACCCACCCCCTGTAAAGGTAAAGAGCTGATGCGGAACCAACATGTGCAAATTCTCTTCCCCTCTGCCCTTGGCCCAAGGGCAACTGCACAAAATGGGATTAATTGGGATTATGGGGGCTTTGGCTGCTTGGCTGCTACTCAAGGATGAATGCTTAATTTATGTTTCAGTGATCTTGACTCCTGCCTGATTAAATTGGCTCACTCAGGCCATTGTTTGCCAAGGACTTTCCTTGCAAAAGAGTGGCTACAGGTGGTGCTTTTATGTGATAGACTTTTAGCTGTGATACAATACATAGCTTTAATGGATTGCTGCAAGACCACCTTTCTTTCAGAAATAAATAAAAGCACGAATAAATTCAATGGGTTTTCCTCTCATCTTTCAGAGCTTTTCTTGTGATATCAAAATGTCAACAGGTGCGATTGTTCAAGAATATATAAAATGGATGTAGAATTATTACCGAACAAGAGAAAAGAGCATTTGTTTGGAAAATATCCACCTAGCAGAGATATTAAGATTCAGAGCACCTCGCCTCCTCTTAGCAACCTACTCCTGTGAATTAAGATGTGCCCCTTGGCAGGCCTGATGGTACCCCAGAGCTGGTTAAATGGGGCCATGCTCCAGCTTCTCTGTGCAGTTCCTGTGAGGGCGTGTAAGGATCAGCTCCTGTGTTAGACGAGAAGCTCAGTCTCTGCGGTTTGTGCCAGCTTGGGCCATGCTCTGTTATTATAGAGGGGATGGGGCTGATGGGCAGCTTCTTCTTTACTGGGAGTTAAATGAAGGCTGTCTACAACCGGAACAGCTGTGATAATTTTAGCCCTTTTGACTGGTTAAGGTGGTTTACAAATATATTAAGCAATTTTTTTGATCAACTTGATGTTTTCTTATTGACTTGGCCCTTGAGGTCAGTCAAAAGGTCCAAATCGGTTTGGTTAAATCTGCCCTGCAGCATAGTCTCGTGCTCTTACCAGAGGCCATAATAACATCTTCAAAAGCAGACAAGCTCTTAGGCTGCATATCTAAGTGAAGTTTTCTGAACAAAAGGGATATGTTAGGAAAAACTGTGGTCTATGACTTTTGGGTCTAGTTAAAAATAAGTGTAGTAGTTTTAATACACTAAACTGATATGACAGACCTGTACATTAGCCATGTGATATTTAGTTAATTTAATTAATTAATTAAATTATAGAAACTTGTTTCTCAATATCATACATCATGTATAAATTACTACAGAGATTATGAGCATCTTCATTCTGTATTCGTATGATATTACTTGGACTATATTTGAAAAATGTCAAAATGTACCAATATTATTTCTCCTAGCTTCATATAAAGCAGCTACAAAACATAACTTATTAAGGTGAGAAGCCTACCATATTATATTTAGGAGAAAGTCCAGTGATAAGTATTTGGGTTTAAACTCTGTTTCTGATGAGGATTCCATAAGTTTAAAGAACTTTGTGGAAAATGCAATTATGAGCATATTATGATGTTAATTAAAAATTACTTTAAATTTTATAGTATATTATCTCTCTAAAATACTCTAATGATAAAATTTAGGATTTAATCAACTAGGGAGTAGATGATAGTAAAACTGATTGAGTAACTCAATCTGAATATGAGAAAGAAATAGAGATCCTAGGGAAATAGATAAATGAGAGCATATGAATTTATAAAGAAAATTAGGCAACTCCATCAAACAACTTTAAAGTTAGAGAGAAGGTAAAGATGTTGCTAGGATTCAGAATTAGCAGAAGTGAGGGGTGCCATCTGTCCTGAGGTTTGCTAAAGCCCCTCATAGAAGAGGCACCAAGGTAAAGAAAGGTTGCTCTGAGCATTACATGAAAATACCCCAGGAACTTTGGCTGGGAAATGTCCTTGTCACTTGCCTCCCTCAGGAGACAGTCAGGGTATACCCTCCGCTCCTAAGTAGATCCTTCCAAAAGCTGGATAGTTTGAAGATCTGTGCTACTGTTTGCGCAGAGAGACAGTCATACTACAGGATGTTAGAGTTGGCAGAGACCCACAAAAATTTCCTATTTAACCCCATCTTTTACAGATAAGGAAACTGAAGCCAGCCCGGAGGGTGAATGAGCTTCCCTAGAGCCATATACCAACTATTCCTATTGCCCTTACTTAATTTCCTGTAGACACCCTTTCCGAATTTAGGAAGTAAAATTATGCAGCTTTCTTGTTACCACACAGACATTTTATTCAGCATAATTATTCTTCATTATATATTACTATCATCTTTAAGCACCTTCTCTTGATTAAAGTACTCCTGTAATGCTGAATTCCCTGACAGTCAGAACCAAACATGAGTATATATATGTTGTTTGATTATACATATTGTTTGAAATTATTTTCTAATTATGTCATGAAAGCCTACCTGGTTTTCTCATCTACTGGACCAGTTGCCTATGGGGAGGGACGAAGTAGGAACCAATATGAATGAATAAATACGACATGGGTTGTTCTAGGTAGCTCAACACATAACTGTTCCCTGCCCAAGAAGTTCCTATACCTCTAGTTGTTGAAAGTTAAGGGATGTAGCAAACGGACTTGTAAAGTATCTTTAAGAGGGTTTGATACCTATCAGAAGCCCCTTCTACAAAATTTGGTGTTGAGCTCATAGTAAAGCTATGACTTTGCCTTACAGTGTCAGTAAAAGGAAGCACATTCTTAGAAGGTAATAAAAGGTAATAAAATTTCTGATCAAATTAATGGATAATTAATTTCAAGACATTTTGCACATAAATAAATTTTGAAGAAATTAATATATTTCCTTGGGTGAGATATTTTTATTCTGGGTTTCCTTTTGTTTTATGTAATTTTACCGGAAAATTAAATCAAAATTTCCAGCTCTGCAATCAGGCCTGGCTTGATTATTGTCCTTCAGGGCTTCATACCTCAGCACAGAACTCCTCAGCAGTACATCCGACCTCTTGTTCTCCTGGCTAACCCCTCTCATCAACCTCTAAATATTCACTAAATGAAATAATGAAGGTACCCATCTCTGACCCAAAGTCCTATGACCAGAGCAGGAGGTTAGGTGCTGGGTCGTTTAAAATTATGTCAGGGCCCTCAAGAACCACAGTAGGCATATGTGGGAAGTACATGTGTGTGTTTACAGAAGATAGACCTACTAGGAACATAAGACATCAGACGGGAAGAGCTGGGGAATGTGTCTGCAAATCTGGCCTTATACCTATTTCAAGTATCAGTCTCTTTGGGGATTTAATTGATTCTGTAATTTTAGTTTTATCCATGTGTCACCAGTAATTTCTCAGGTTATTCCTCAACTACAGCACAGCTCCACCATGGTGGCAATGTTGGAAATAGTCAAGGTGAGCCTGGGTTCTAGAGGCAAATTCACACTATGACCTTGAACAACTTGCTTATCTTCTTTGGGCCTCAGTTTCCCCATCTAATCATTAGGGAATATTAATATTACCTCGTAGAGTTACCATGAGGATAAAACTAATTAACATATCAAGGCATTTAAGACAATGCCTGGCTTAGTAAGCCCTCAACAAATATTAGGAGAATAAACACGATTATTTTGACATCTGAGAAGTGTGTCAATGGCTGGATGTATTGATTCTAGTCATTGGAAGCAAGGCAGCCTAAAATAAGGTCCGATTTCCCTTATACTGAAATTTACGCATTAATTTTTCAAGCTGAAAAATAGAGTGGACTTTGAACATTAACCTGATACACAAAGAAATAAAAACACTAGTCAAAATGGCAGGAACAGTATAAACCATAGATATTATCTCTGTATAATTGTAAAAAATTGATTACAACAACATTGCTTCTCTTCATTACACATTTATATGAAATTTTGATTTCATATAACTATACCAACTTTAATGTCTTTTTAGTATTTGCAAAATGTATAACAATCTTCGACATGGACTGTAACTTCTAAGTTTATAGCAACTCAGCATGGAAATTTTCAAGCTCTGACAAGGCACTTGGCCCTAGATAAGTAAAGGTTCTGGCTGGTGATACAACTAAAAAATCTAATGAGTTGATGGAGACAGAGGTTGTCTTGATATTGTGAGGTTCTATTGACGTTTCCCCAGCCTTGGCCTTTATTCTTGTCTATATTTTAGTTTGTAAGAAGCCCTCAAAAGTCAGACTACTCATTAGTGGTTCCATGGTAGATGATTACCTTCACTTGTTATTTCCTCTCTGCCACCATTGTCTTGCTTATATAATGCGGTAACAAGTGCTGAGTAGAGCAAATGAAAGACCAGGTTTCAGCACAAGAAAAGCTTACATTATAAAGACAGAGTGTTTTGAAATGGGCTTATGAGAGGCAAAAGCAGGGTGCCAGGTGTAGTTGAACAACAAGGAAAAAAGCAGTTTTAACAATAAGGGTAGGTCCATCTGGGAAAGAGGCAGGCGGGGTGTGAGGAGGGGAGCAGAGGGAGTAGATTCTTCAAAAGTGGCTCCTTATCAACAATCTGAAAGATGCTATGTTGAATAACAGGTTTTAAGACAATGATGGATATTAGAAAAGGCAGTGTGAAGGTGGCCATTGAATGTCCAGAGAAGAAAGTCTAGGAGTAGCTTTCGCTTTTTAAATTTTAGATTCCTCCTCTCCCGGCCAAGAGTTTCTGATATTGCCTCCAAGCTAACCATCACCTAAAAGTTAGAAAATGGTCACATCTTTAGATAAGGGACTTAAAGGCTAAAAGAGGTTGAATTTCTTTCTGGTCTGCTAGTAAGTATAGGAAAGGTTGAAAAAGATGTGTAAGGTAATCAGCATATGAACCAGTGATAGCCAGATGGTTGTTTTGTTTTTGTTTTGCTTTGCTTTTTAATGTCCTTCTTAAAACAATGACCCAAGGGTGCCAATCACAACAAAAAAGAATTCATATGTAGAAAACTGAAGGTTTAGGTGGGAGACTGAAGAATCATTCCTAGCTGGTTGTTTTATAAAGTAAGCCAGTGCTTCAATGAACCGTAATATTTATCCCCAGAAATCAGATACTTCTTTGTTCTGTTTTATGTTTCAAGAAGGCTTTGTTGTTATAGAGGAGGCAGTAGCATTAAGTGGCATGAAGTCAGCCTATGGCATTCCCTACCTAGAGGTCAGAGAGCCTAACATTGTAGATGAATTTCAATAGGGGCCAGATAATTCAGTGGCAAATATTAACTTTTGCTGTCATGCATGTTAAAAGACTGGTAATCAAATCTCATGCCTCAGAGAGTGAATGAATCATGCCAGAGACAAGCATTTTTTTCTTCTTCTGTTCTTCCTCTGCCTACAGGAAACATGGCAGATTTGGTGGGAAGGGAAAACAATTTTGTCTTGTGATAGGGCACTGAAATCATGCAGTCTTCTGTGGCTCAAGATCTAGGTGGAGAGTTGGGAAGCACAAAAAGGAGAAAGTCATGTTTCTCAGCTCTAGGATAATGGCTCCCACACTGAAAGTTTCTCGGACCTACCAGACTTTGAGATCTGCAAGGAGACACAGGACTTGACAACTAGCTTTCTGAGTCTGGGCAATCTTAGGCTTCAGCTATGGGAGGTGGCCCTCTCACGGGTCAGAACCCCCTAGATCATTTGGAGTTTCCCTTCACTGCTATCTCAACCACCTGAAGAAGGGGAAGGACTGTCCATCTTCATTTTCTTCCTCTCTTCCTCCTTCCAGCCTTTTTCTTTTTCATCTTTCTCTTTCGCTCTTCCTTACTCTGCACTGGGAAAGAACCTCTGTTTCTCTCTACTGCCAAGTAAATGCTCCCTAGAAGCTCCACAGAACCCCAGTGCCGAGGTGTCGCTGGAGAAATCACCCTTTTTAGTCCCTCAGGCAGGAGACTCAGAACTTGGAGCTGAAGATAAAGAGTGTGGCACCTGGTGGCCTCAGGACATCAGCGCTCTCCTCCCTCCAGCATCTCTCTTGCCTTCTCTCTTGCCTTCTCTGCTTGATCCTTCCCCTCTGCATACAGATGTGCTCTAACATTTCTCAACAGAAAACAAAACTAAAAAGATATCCCTCTAGCCCCCATATGCTCCTCAATCTATTCTCTCTCTGCTCTCCTTCAGAGGCCAGCTTCTCATAGACGTTCCCAGAGTGCTGTTACTTCTCAGGTCCCATTCCCAGCTCCACCGCTCCCTTCCGGCTCATCCTCCACCCTCCACTCTTGTCAGTGCTGCAAACAATTTCTGTGTAGTCCGAGTTGGTGAGCATTTTTCAGGCTTCATTCTACTTCACCTCTCAAGTGCAACAAAGCACTCCCTCCTCCCCAAGCCCTCAGTTTTTCTTTATTTCTGTGACACTTCATTTCTCTGGTTTTCTCTCCAGTTCATTCATGAGTTCAGAGGTCTGAGCTCACCCCTGGGTTGCCTCTCAACATTTTCTACACTCTCTCCCAAGGCAATCTCACTAGTCCACTGTTTTAATGTCGCTTGTGTGCCAAGGACTACCAAACTCTTATATCCAAAGATTTCTTCTGGGATGTCTCAGAGGCATCTCAATTCAAAATGGCCAGACCTAAACTCTTACTATCCCCATAGCCTATCTCCCCACCTCCAAATCTCATACACAGGTACCCAGAAACATGGGAGTCATTTTTCTCTCCCTCATGATATGTATCAAATTTATTACCATATCTCATTAGTTCTATCCCTAAATTGTTTCACAATTTCATTTATGTCTCTCCAATTCATTGCCTCCACCCAAGTCCAAGCCACCCTCATCCTTCACCTGGACCACTGCAATACCTCCCAGCTAGTCTTCTCACTTCTATTTTTTTGATCCTTTAGGTTGACTCCATTCTAAATAGAACTCATTCTTTTATTTAACAGTAGAAACATCTGTCAGAACATAAGTTTAATCATATCACTTTTCTGCTTAAAACTTTTTCAATTGCAACTTGATATGGCCTATAAAAATTTGGTCCCAGCCCATCCCCCATCAACTATGCCTCTCTCTAGTTCCCTATGCTCTGGCTCTCTAACCTCATTTCTATTTCTAGCTTTCTCCAGCCTCAGACCTCCACGGTGCTGATTCCTCTGCTTGGAATGCTTTTTCTTACTTTTTGCTTGACTGATTCTACTAATTTTCCTCAGATCTCAGTTTAATTATCACTTCTTCATGGGGGCTTTCCTCAACTTCCTAATTTAAATTAGGCCCCCTAATTATGCTCTCAGTTCCTCATTCTTTTCCTTTATTTCATTTATTACAATTTATAATTATAAATATTATGTACATTTGTTGTTTACAGATGTAACTCCCCATAAGTTCCATATGGTCAGGGATTAACTTATTCATTAATTTAACCTAGATTGTAGGTCTGTGCCTGCCACCTAGTAGATGCTCAATCTGTATCTGTTAAAGAATGCATATAGTCTTAACTGACTGTAGAACACCACATTAAAGGAGAGAGGTTGTCTCCACCAATAAGAGCACTTAATCATCTCAGCATTTTAGGTAACATTATTGATTTCCTATTGTACCCTACAATGAATTATTATGCCCTTCATAATTGTCAACCTTGGATGACAAAGTTCCTGAAAACCAAGTTCTTCTCTTAATTGTGAAATGTCCTACCGTGTCCTACTTAGCTGGGTGGATTCACAAGAACTGGAAAATTGGCTAGTGGATAAGCGTTCATTGAGTACTCACACTGAGACAGATGCCACGGGAACACAAGGCTCTCAGAATGTGACCAATTTAGGCGAAGACAAAGTTACGTAAAACAACATATACAAGACAACATGTCAGCCCTAAGTCACATGATACACATGTTCTATACAAATATCTGCCATGTAGTCATTGCTTTCCTGTGTCAGCTAGTGAGGTGGTGTCTAGAGAGAGCTAGGCAAGATTCCAGCTCCAAACCCATGTTATGAGGCATGGGCAAGCCATTTTATCTTTCAGGGACTCAGCTTTCTCATCTGTCGAATGAGGGTAATGATACTTCTCCTTTCTGTTTCACAGAAAAAGGAGAGAATGCACCTTTTATTAAGCATCTTCTCCATGTGAGATCCCATATTAGACATGTTAACATACAGATCTCATAACCCTCTTTCAATAGTCCTGAGAAGCTGGCATCACTTTTACTTCACAAATAAGATGGGTGCTCCAAGAGGTAAAGTAATGTGTCCAAGCTCACAGCTACAAAGAAACGGAACCACAATCAGACGTCGAGTCGAATAGTAGTTTATGCTTCCTACTCCTGCCCAAGGTAAATGTAAGGCTTTATAACTGGCAAGTGCTATACAAATGTAAGATATCATTATTATTTCATGAAAATGTAGGTCAATCACAGATGAACTGAGTTTTATCCATTTACTCATAAATATTGCTGACTGTCTATACTTTGTGCTCTGTGTCAGAGAACATCTTACGAAAAAAGTAAAACTAAAAATAATCTTCCTATGCTTTCTCAAAGACTTATCCTTGGATTCTTTTGACTAATATGTTTTCCATAAACTCAAGTGGTGATTCTATATTTTTAAAATTTAGTTTACATGCCACTGTTTTTAAGGAACACATCTATGATATAAAATGGGAAACACCTATACATAGGGCACATTTTTGAGTTAAATGATGAGCTGCTGTCAGAAGCAGTTAAAACTATAAAGTGCCTTTGTCAAAGTGAGTTAACAAAGTATATTTTGTGACATGGAATTCTTGACACATTCATTATGCTTGTGTAGACTATATCAAAACTGTAAGAGGAGACTCTCTCTAGCCAGCTTCCCTATTGTGTACACAAATAAGACCATTTCCACAATGTCCTGCAGATCTTCCCTGAGCCATGGGCTTTAGTTGGAGACAACCCTACTGACCTGTTCCCAAGTGCAAAGGCTCTGATATCTAACAAAGGTCATAGATTTACTTTGGTACAGAATTATAGAGGTGATCATCTATCCCAAACCCTCACTTTCAGAGGAGGATGTGGAAGACCATTGGGGTTAAGAGGTGTGGACAAGGTTACAGAGCTTATGAAGTGGCTGAGCCAGTGCTAGGACAAAGAGTCCGAGACTCTCTGCCCTAAACTCCTTACAGACAAGTGTTCTGGGGTGGACATGACTAGAGCACACTAAAATTTCTAGTTCTCTTCTTTCAGGCATATGGGAGGATTGGCTTGGAGTTAGGTGTGGCCACCTGACTTGCTCAAGCCAACAAAATGTGGGTAGATTTATGTCACTTTTGGACAATAGTACTTAAGAGCCATGTTGTAATTTTCCATCCTCTCTTCCCTTGCTGTAGTGAATTCTGAAGCATTGTATTGAGACACCAACTTAATAAGATGGTAGAGCCTCTGTCAGCATAAGTCCCCGGGTGACTGTGGGACACAGAGGCTCCCAGTCAATCAGCAGCTTGGGATATGCAGTATGAGCAAGACTTTGTTTCATAGCATAACTAGTCCGTTCTCACTATTGCAGGTTCACACCATGATGGGATGGATCAAGGTCCAGGATAGTGTTTGTGACCATAACAAAGAGTGGAGCTACATCTGTCATTTAAGAATAAACTAGGACATCTTTTCTGTTCCCTCTGGGCAGTGGCAGAGTAGAGTCAGAGAGATCCAGGTTCCCATCACAGCTCTCTCAGGGGTTAGCAGTGTGACCCTGGGCATATCTCGGTATCCTTCTGAGCTTCAGTTTCTTTATCTGTAAAGTAAGGATGACAATTTCAATCTCGTAGGATTGTTGTGGGCATCAGTTGTCTAAGGTAGATTAAAATAATATGGCTCAAAAATGCTGGGGGGAAAATATTTGTTGGTTGATTACACACACATGTACAGTCCTGGCCATGGACAAAACAAACAAATAAACAAAGAAAAACCCTAAAACTCCAGTCTAGCCTTTTCTTAATATCTCAAGCTTCTTTGAAGGAATTAATGTTACAGAGTCTCATGGGGCCTCTGTATTTAGGAGCCTATGCATTTATGGTTCTTTAAAACCCAGAATCTCTTAATAGATGCAAGAAGGAATTAGAGTAGACTTTCTCTACATTTTCAATTTCTGGTGGACACACACAACTATTATAATAAAAATACAGTGATGAAATGGGAGAGAGTCAATGATTGAGCAGAACTAGTATGTTAAAATTTTTTCCCTCTGGTTAGAACGAAAGTAACTGGAAGATTATGTTTGTGAACCAAGCTTTTAAAAGATGTTTCATTTGAAGTCTCAGAAGCAAGGTTTAGAGGTAGACTTCTTCTATTCAGAACATGGTTATTAATGAACCGAACTATAAAACTGAGTTTTCTAGCAAGAATTCCCTGATCCAGAGAAAAGTCTATGTTCTGATTCCTGAAATGTAGTCCATATTTATGGAAAACATTCCTGTCATGTTTAGGAGAGCATGTTAACTCCATTAAAAAGGCAGAGGTAAGTCTTTCTATGGTGTTCGCCTGGGTGCTCATTCATGCCGTGCTTTAGAATGGGTATTTTCTTTTTTTCAATGAGTTTCTTATTCATATATATATATTCATTTATTACTGATGATATAGTTATGTAATTAAAGCTAATACAACCATTGGAACATTTTATTAATTTAACGGTTTTGAAGTAAAATTTTTAAAAGCAATTCGAATACCTGGAATTAGTTGAAACTTGGTGGAATATACATGAGTGTGAGTGTGCGTACATATATATGTAGGTATAGGCAAGGTTTGCAAGGGGGGAGATCAGAGTTCTGAAATGCCATTTATAGCTTCAGTTCAATGTTAAGCAGAGGAAAATGCCGCAAATTCTAATTTTAACCTAGTTCTATGGGACTTATTTTTTTCAATGTCTTATTGTGAAAAAAAAAAAAATCATAGTTTTTTTCACAGAGAAACAACTTTCCAAATCATTGTCTTGTCCTCTCCCACTCAAACCTTTCCTACCTTCTCACCCTTTTTCTTTCTTGTAACTCTTAACATTAAATAGTAGATAGCATTTGAGCAGTTTTCAAGAGAAATATCATTTTCAGAACCTCAGAGTTAAAGATGGAAGCTTCTGCATTGTTAGTTTGAGTGTTTGGTTCCTAAAACTCCGTTTCTTGCTTAGGTGAAGATTTGACAGAATCGCCTGACCAGGATTTCAGCAATATTTTGAGAAATGGGGCTGTAGTCTTTTCATCGTGAATTCTTGAAGCCTGCATTCTGGGCCTCCAATATTAGATACTTTATCGGTTACACAAGAGAGAAAATTTTAATTCATATGAGAAACCATTTAAACCATCCTAGTTTGCAAAGCCAGTGGCTTTTACACATGTTAGAACATTTCAAGGTGGAAGAAGCAGAAATCTGGCTTAAGAAATTGGGAATCTTTTTAACCCATTTTGGACCTGATTCTTGGTCGTAGTTTCCCAGCACATCACAGAGTAACACCATAGAACAGAACTTCTTTGCTGCTCTGTGTAGAGAGAAGAGCACACACCAGCACTGCATGGAGCCGGACAAGGCAAGATGTGGGGGTGACGAGAGACTAGGGCAAAGGGGCTTATGGATGCTGCAGAAGACAACATGCTGGTCCTGTTCCCAGGCAGAGCATAAAACATGGAAGAGACATGATGGCTTCCAAGAGCAGCTCCAAGGGAAGCTATATGAGACACTACTGGGAAAATCTGTGGTACGTGGCTGTCACAATGTCAGGATGGGTATTAAAATGTAATTCTTGTAAAAAAGAGACAATTTTGATACATTCATAGGAGGACCTGATCCAAACACCCAAGCTAACTCATCATCCCGAACAATACAGACTACAAATTCTAGTCAAATAAAGCTAAGCAGCCTTATTTGCCATCATAAAAACAAAGCCAGGACTGACCACACTGTTATTTCCCCCGAGCTCCTCTAAAATATCAACAACACCAAGTTGATTGTCTTTGTTTGAATGGTTTAGACATATTTTCACTTTCAGATACTGTCCACGAAGTCCTTTTACAGATCAAATTAAGTTGGACTTGGTTGATCAAGCAAAATTGCTGATCTGCCTTTAGCACTCAATTAGCCAGGGGTTATAGCTCTAAGAATACACAGACATATGGATCAGACATGGGGACTTTATCCTGAATTGGGAGCCTGAAAAGATTTAAAACCAACTATATCTTTCCCTCAAATGTCTGAGGAAGGGCATATAGCCTAAAGGAGACAGACCCTAGAAGCTTTGGATATTTGGCTAGCCCTTTCTTGTGAGGTTGTGACTCAATTCCCCAGAGGAATTAAAAAAAAAAAAAAACAAATGATGCCTATTCCTAAGAAAAACACCCAGAATCATGGCTGGGAGGCCAGCTCTCAGGGTGTGCAGCTTGGTTTCCTGGCATGGCTCTTTCTCAATTAGGTTGTACTTGGTTGATCAAGCAAATTGCTGATCATCCTCCTTCTCCCATGACAAAATAGTAGTGATAACCCTTAGCATTTGTGCAGGACTTGAATTATTTTACTAAGTGCTTTCTGGTAATTGTCTCTCTTGATTCCCACAACAACCCCTGCTATGCAGGTAATAATTATCGAGGCCAAAGCATACAGTTTATGCAGAGAAGGAAAGTATGTCTCCAAGACAAAAGTCACAGACAGTGTCCCTACTGGATCCTCAGACTTCAGAGCTGGTTCTCCCTTTCAAGTCTATTGACCCTCTCAAGTCTTCACCGAACAGCGTCCTCATTAAACAATTCTAATCCAGAGGGTGCTATGACAAAAGCATTTCTCCATATTTTAGCATTTTTCTTTATTGAAAAATACTTTTGCCAACTTTTCATCATGATTTTCTAATCATTTCAACACAAAGAGCTTACACATACCTCTTCTCTACAAAAAAGTGAATGGTGATGTTGATGATGGTTTTCTAGCATCTATTCTGGGGACAAATATATTGGCTGCTGGAGCATTCTCCAAATCATTTGACTGTTGCATACAACAACCCCCTAGCCAATGAATGCACTCGAGTGTTAGCAGTGGAGGGTTGCTTATGACAGAAGATATCTGGGATTGAAAGGTGGTAGTTGATTGACCTGTATGATACAGAGACCCACTTTACTATGTTAGGTAATGGTATGATGGTTTGAGGGCTTTCCCACAGTATCTTATTCATCCATCTACCATTGGGCTTTGACAGCTGTATTTAGAGCTCTCCCCATTTGCAATGTGTATACTTTTTGGAAGAAGAGATTAAGGTGGAAGCAATGGCGCACTCTCTCACCACATGGGTCTCTCCTCCCACAATCTCCCTGGTACTGTCCATGAGAGGAGGAGGAGAGGACCCTTGGGCAAGCCCTACCTTTGGATTCACACATAGTTACAGGGTCCTTCACCCAATTTGATACTTGATGTGCAAGTACCTAGTGCTGCCTGAGGCAGACTGGGTAGAATCAACATCACTGTTGCCTTCTAGGAATGGGCTAATGCTGATCTAAGGGTTAGAGCCTAGAGCCATTTTTCTGGGTTTTTCTGTGCTTATTTCCTCACTGTCACCACCAGCAGCTAGCCCCTTCCCTCTGCAGTTTGTCATTATGTTGTTACCATAAAAATCACATCTCAGTTTGGGCTGCAGGGCTCAGATAATGCACAAGCACCATGTTAAATGTTATCATGTGAAACATCGTTTATTTCTTCAACAATTCATACCTGAGCCAGGGCTGTGGCTTTGCAAAATTCTTTTTCTGCTTCCTACTCCCTCACCCTTTTCTTCTCCCAAATCCCTTTCTCTTGCTCTCTTTCTCCTATTGACCACTTGTTAAATCTTTTTGTTTGTTTCCCCCCTTTCTCCTGGGACCCTCCGACAGGCAGGCTTGCCAGATTCATTTTCTGATCAAAGCTGTTTGATTTGGTCAATTTTGCCACATTGGAGACGTTCTCTATTACAGAGATAAATAGCTTTGGGCTAACTGTCAACGAAAACTTGTAAGCTAATAAATTATTCCAATTTCTTCCCGCGGATTTCTCTGGAGACAGCCCTAGGAAATACACTTTTTGATTAGTAAATTTCTCTGTGTGTGTGTCTGGACATTCAAATGTGTCGGCTTTGATTAGCACCATTGCTTTTCAAGTCGACGTTGGCTGAGGGGCTGTCAGTTGCAGGCAGCCCTGATGCATAATGCATCAACTGGGCCCGGAAACAGGAGCCTCTTCCAAGGCTGGAAAGGCGGGAAAATTGCCCTAACAACCCTGCTGGCTTACTCTGCACCAAAGGGAGCTCAACTTGAAAGTCTTAACAAGACTTGCTTTGGCTTCAGTGGAAGCCACCCATGCTGGGCTGAGAGGGTTTGAAGAGACTATAACCATGGGCCTGCCAAGAACCAAAGCCACCACTCCATCTGCTGTGGCCACCACCTCCTCCTCCCACAATTTCACCCCTGTGTCCTCACCCACATCCTCCACTCCATCATCCTGGAGTCCCTGGGTGAAGGCCAGCCCCTTCTAGGCAGGCCCAGATTTCTCTTTGCCTTTCCTTGGATTCTGGTTTGCCATTTGTCTAGTTAAGGGCCCTTGGGTTGTTATAGAAACAATATTTTGGCTATAACAAATCAATCGGTGCGTGTGAACACAAACATACAGATCATTTATCAACTGCAAAATACCCTAAATTATGACCTTTCTAAAACCTATCAGAAGGGCGAGCAAATGCATAACGTAAATTAAAGTTTGAAGGGTCAGCGGTTTTTACTTTCACTATTCATCTTTCTTTCACCTTATAGGTTTAAGAACAAGAGGGCTGTGTAATTACATTTCAATGGGGTGCAGCGGTTCATTATTCCCGGCTATACCAATCTGCTGCAACATTTCCAATGCAGTCAGGTACATTTTAGCAGATATTAGTTGGTATAAGACCATACTTGCTCTTCGGGACTGATAACACCTTTTAATGCATAACAGTGATATCATCTCAATTTAGAAAAGGCTAAAAGGGTGAGAGTTTTCCCTCAGATCAATACAGTTGTTCATATTTTATAAAGATGGTAAAGCCTGTCTGGTAATTCTTCTCAGATATTACTCGCCCTTTGCCTCCCAGTTGCTCCCTTTCTCTGATTACTGTTTCCCAAAGTCTCCACCACCCCATGTGCTAGGAGACAACGTTTTGTGCTAGAGCCCAGTCCACTGATGGAAATGGGTAGCTTCCAACAGAAATCCCTGCCGCTGCCAATTATCTGGCTCTGACTGTGATGATACAATGGTGCCATGCTGCCAAGTGCATGGGCTCCGATTTTTGGCTCATCCATGGTAGCAGCCATTGTGTTCTTTCTCTCCGGGAAGCCAGTAGGCACCTTCAGAAACTCTTGTTGCACTCTGCTCCAGAACGCGTGGGTGTGTTCAGGTCAGCAGAGCCAGGCTAATGGGAAATCCTGTAAGGCAGAACCAAGGAAGTGGGGGAGGAGGGAGAGAAGGTTTTTCTTTTATATTTTAATTTATTTTATAATAAAAATATATAAT
>NW_023416311.1:67590821-67683321 GCF_014176215.1 Rousettus aegyptiacus
TCCCTTAAGAGTTGGACCTCTAGTACTTGGTGACATTTGGGGGGTCATTCCCTACGTATTAACCTTGTGTACTAGCCATGGGTTGCTTCCTGATGCTGTAATAAGGGTTTGCAGTATTATTTAACAAAGTGAAACATGGGCCTGGAATGTTAAAATTTATTATTGAAAAACCTCTATTGTCAAAATGCTCTTTAAAGGTGCATTTTATGTGTTTAACATTTTTGTTTTTCTCTTGTGATCTTTGTGGCATTTAAAGAAAACCATAAACAAAGAAATATTGATATGGAAATGCTTTAGCACTGTGCTCAGCCATTTTCATACAAGAAAAACATTTTTGAATTTGTTTTTTAGACATCTATTCCCCCTACTGGTGATATTTATTCTTATTTGACTACCAAAAATAAATAAATAAGTATATATATATTCAGATAATAGGAAGAGAAGAAGGAAGAAAAATCTTGGCTAAATTATTTAAATATCTCAGTGATGTTATTGCCTTTGTGACGAATATTTAAATTCATATTTCAACCTCCCCACTACCCTGCCAAGAAGATAGGGTAAATTTGAAAAGTTGTCCTTCTTCCTTGAACTCTGGAGCGTAGAATATGTTGTCACCTCAGAGTGTGCAATTTGCAACTGCAGCCTCTTACTGATGATGGGCTGTGGCCCCTTAGTTCACCTGGCTGGTGGAGGTTGGAGACTAAAGAAGTCTCAGACTTTTCTGTCCTCAAAAACCACCTTACTACATCTGGCCTTCTCACGAGGCACCCAGGTAGGGAAATACTGGATTGTAAAAAGGCCTACTATAAGATAGTTTTATATAATGTCCCTCTTGCACCTAGGGTACCTCCTGCCCCCATTTTTCCCCCTGGCTGGGTAATTTCCCATAGGGAAAAAGTGTGCTAGGGTGCTTCTTTCCATAAATGGAGAATGTTTAACTAGGACTAGAGCCTAAAATGAATGTGTACCTGACCAGCTTCTTAGGGGAAGGGCCCCTGCCTGTGGGGTTTGCCCTAGTAGTGTCCCAAAGGCCAGGAGAGCCCTGTCAGGGCCCCATGTGTCTATAGCATCCCAACCTGCCTGCCTTAAAGAGGGCTTCCTGGAGCAGCATTTACCTTAACCTCCTCCAGGCCATCAGAGCCCCATCCCACCAACCACCTTGATCCTTACAACAGCCTTTCTGCTTTTGACAGAGGACTGCTCCCATATGCCATGTCCGAGCCCCTGTTTCCTCATCCACATGTGGAAGAAGAATAGTAAGTCATTCTTCATAAGGTTGATGACAGGATCCATTAGGTGCTACAATTACCACATGTAGTAAGTTAGTAGTAGTGGGTGTAGCTGATGCCAAACAGGATGTCTCACATCTTTGCTTGTTAGGTCCCAACCCCTTGGGTGACCAGTGTAGGCTGCTCCTCAGTGGAAGGTCTACCCTAGCCTCACCCCACCTCTGTATACTTAGACACCAGCCTAAGCAGGGGAACACTGCTTACCTGAAGGGCATGGAGAGGCCAAAGATCCAGTGAGTAGCTCTCATGGGATGGAGACTGGTGGGGAGGGGTCATGAGAAGAGCATTAGGCTCAAGGTATTGGCGTTCTAGTCCTGGCTCTGCTACTTACTCATTATGTGTCTTTGGAAAATCCCTTCTACTTCTCCAAGCTTGAATTTCTCATCCTCAAACTGAAGGGGTGATGAGACGATATCTAAGGTCTTTGCTCCTCATTAACATTCTGGAATCCTAAGAAAACAGAAAGTATAGGGTATCCCCTGTCCTCTCAAACTCCAATAACCTATGGAAAACTTTCTACAGCAAAAAAGAGCTCTTTTCTAACAAGATTTTTAAAGTAATGGACTGCTTTAACAAGACTAATATAATGAGCAAAGTGTTCATGAATCTGAAATAATGTGTTAAATTCCATATGGCCTTTTAAAATTAAGGGAGAGGACAAGTTGAACAAAATGTACAGTGAACATTTTGAACTTAAAAGGCTTGAGAAATTGCTCCATTAAGTTTAGTAAATATTTGCTGCACCTCTGCTTTATGCCAGGCACACTGCTAGGCACTAGGGCTACCAGGATGAATGAGACAGTTTCTGCACTTTGAAGAAATCAAAGTGTAGTGTGAGTAAACCAGCATGTGCAAAGGTCATTTCAAAATGCTGTAATAGGTGCAAGAGATGTGCCCACAATGCTAGGGGACCCAACTTAGCCTGGAGGGAGTCCTGGGAAGGTTTCTTATGGGAAGTGATAAGCAAACTGACTTTGAGAGAAATACTGAAGGCCTTTTTGCTGAAACCCAAAGTTCTACAAGGCTTTTTCAGCATAACCTTTACCTCTGCTTATTAAGGTTAGAATTTATTGGCTATTTTTTTTTCTAGAAGAGAAAATATATTGACCAGCAACACAATGGCTTTTGGTAATAGAGCAGGAAGTTCGTACTTTTTTGTTAATGCCTTTCATCCATTTAGTCTATACATTGGTATAGGCTTTGGTTAGATTAGGATCTTCAGGCTCAGATTTAAATGTCCTAAAATATATTCTACTGATGGAAAGGCTGATCATTGATCAGGATCATTTGTGGTTCTCAGGCCTTGATCCTACTCCCTGAACTAGACTAGCCCTGCCACCAATGTGCTCAGTAATGTCCTCAAGGCTCTTTTTTATATAAAGCAGGTAAAAATGGAGGAAATAAGAAAAACCTCAAAGCAACTGTAGGCAGGGTTAGAGAACCTGAGATCTTCAATGTCTCAAGTCTGCCCTTGGTGTGCTCCCTATGAAGTACCTTAAATTTATGGAGTCTCCAGCTGAAATTAGGCTTCCTTTTTAAAAACTAAAACAAAAACTTTAAGAAAAGACCACTACAGAGCTACTGTGTATAGATATTCAACAGATACCAATATTTTTCATGTTTTAGAAGACAGGAAATGCATAAATGCCATTGGAGTTGTCAAAAAACCTTATTCGTTCTAAAGGAGAATCTATAACAGAACACTGAAGCGATGGATTAAGCTCCTGGAAGAAGAAACTGGCCTCTAGGTCTCCAGGACAAGTTGCAAGGAACATAACACATTTTTATTTCTGGAGAGAAATATGATAGGCCTAATAAATCTGGAGTTAGGGAGGGACTGCCTTTTATTGAATCCTGTGGACATGAGAGGGAACAGTGGTGCAATGCCGGAACCACTGGGTAGATTCCTGAGCAGTTAAACGACTATCTAGAAAAGGTGCCGATGTGGATACATGTCATCTTGGAGTTTGTAATATTAAGCCCTAGGAAGCTGCTTTGCATTTTTCCGGGACAAAACAGAGAGGAAAGAGTGTAAGGGAGAAAAAGAAAAAAAAAAAAATAAGGAGGGAGGAAAAGGAGTAAGGGCTAGTTAGCCACACGACTCTGACCACAACCCGATCCTGTTTAACATTTATATCAACTTGAAAGATAATATAGAGAGCATGATCAACAAATTTGCAGATAATGCCAATCAGGATGAGAACTGGGATGTAACAAGTTCTTGCCAAAAAATGAGATAATGGGCTGAATATAACAAGATGAAACATTACTGGGATGAATGAAAGTTTCTACCCATGGGTCCAAAAAATCAATTGTGTAAGTTAAGATGAGAGAGGCATGAATTAACCACAGTAGTTACAAAATGGATAAAAATCCCAAAATACAAAGGGTTTGAATTGACTGTAAACTCATTCGCAATGGGGCCAAATAATCTAATGGAATCTTAGGCTACAATGAGGGAGCTGATGGTTCTCCTTTATTCTGAATGACCCAGACCACATCTAGAAAATTCAACCCAATTCTGGGCATCAGGTTTTAAGAAGGATGTAGACAAACTGGAATGTGTCTAGAGGAATGACCAGAACAATGAAATCTCTAGTATCTTCCTCTGGAAAAGAAGACAGGAAGGACATAAATACTGACTTCATGTGCTCGAAAGGGAATTAGATTTGAGAGAGAGAGACAAATCTGGGACTGATATAAGAAAGAACTTTCTTACAAAACTGTTAAAAGTTCAAATGGGCCACCTGGAGATGTTTTAACATAGGCTGAGGGCTACAACAGTAGAATGAGGTAGAAAGAACCCGCTGTGTGAGTGTGTGTGTGTGTGCATGTGTGTGTGTGTGTACAGGCTTTCTTTTATATACTCTTGGAACAAGTACTTGTGCCAAGCACTGGGGATGCCAAGACATAATACCTTCTGTAAATGAGACACATCAAAATCCAAGCCCAATAAGACATGTACAGTTCTAGATAGGTGAAAAATAAGTGCCATAAAAGAGAGAAAGGAAGTTACTAACTCTGCTGCTCAGCGAAAATGAATTCTGAACCAGGCAAAGCTGAGGAAAGAGTGATGCTGTGACATCTGGGCAGGGAAGCTTCTGGGCATGTGGGGGTGATGTAGTCTGCTGGGAGATAAGACTGATGGGAGAGGTAGGCTGGTGTTGGATTGTCAAGGACCTTGGGTGTTATGATAAGGAGGCGGGAGGGAGGGAACTTACAGAGACTACTTAAAATAGACATTTAGACAATGATTTTGCTGACAGAGAAGATAGACTGGACTTGGAAAATTGGTGACAAGGAGATTGGTTAGACATTTCCATCTCTGAGAACCTTGAATTCATGGATTGATAATAAATGTGAACTTTTTTTAGATGAAAAAATGCTCTTAAGGGAGCTAGTAACAAGAAGGAAGCTCTATGTTTATGCAGAAAAAAAGTTGTTTCCATCCATGAAAATGAGCAGAAAAGGTCTGGGTAGATCTGCTATGTGATGCCAAGTCATGAAGACCTGGTTCAGGACCAGATCAGAATTGGCCATAAATATTTTCCAAGAAAAGGAGCAATACAGAGCTGCTAAACACAGGTCATCAGCATTAAGCAATTAAGTCTGCTCGAACTAAATGTAAACTGAAACAGAGAATTAGAGAGAATTTGAGAAAAGGCTTTCCAGCCTCTGAAGCTCTTAAAGACACTAACATCTGAGAAAAAGAAAAGCCACCTCTGATGTCAGAAGCTGGCCTGGCACTCACAGCTAGGCCTTGGTAGTCTCCTGTTGAACATAACCAATTTCATAGAGTACCAGCACCAGACAAGGCCACTCTGTGTCCGTGCTGGATCTAGACAAAACAAAGCCTTCCCATAATCATGTCTGAATGAAAACAGTAACAAGAACGTTATCCAAATCACAAAAATGATGAAACATTCACTATTTGGCTAATAAGAGTGACTGCTAATCATAGCTAGAGTCTTGCTACGCTCTTCTTATATTCTAGATAAGATATATTAAGATACCAAATCAAAGGTGTACCCCATTTCCTGATAGCATCCAATGCAAGCTAAGCCCCATTTTTTCAAACCTTCTCTCAGATTACTGAACACAAATCTAAATCCTAGAACAAGTCTTTTCTACCCTCTCACTGAGATGCCTCATGAGAACATGGTGCATGATCTCTTTCATTGCTGTATGTGAACGAACCCATTTGTTCCTGGTGGTCTTTGATTGGAGGGCACTGACACAGCATTACATTACATTTAATCCCTAGCTTTCTTCTCAGGGGTTTAAGTGTCCTTGAGGTTTTCAGGTAGACTATCATACACCACTGGAATGGTGGGCTCATCCATGTTCTGGTTCATGCACAAGACCTGGGCCGTCCACTTTGTCCACCTGAAGCACTCCAAGGATCAACTCGAATGGCAGCAGCTTCTGTGCAGATTGTTGGTATCTCTCCATTGAAATGACCCATCCTCTAAGACCCTACTGACCTCTTTTGGCAAATATTCAGTGTTTTTAATATTTTAAACCTCATAGATTATAAAGTCGTTGAGGTCATTAAAGACTGTTTTATTCATCTTTGTGTCATCAGTATCTAACATAGAAAGTGTTCAGTGAAAGTTCGCTAAATGAACAAATGATCAAATGAGTGAATGAGATGTTAGACTTGGAAGGGACCAATAGTCATCTAGCCCAAGGTTCTCAAACTTGAATACATAGTGGGGCTCAGCAGATGATGGACAGGAGGGGACTGTGTCCACATTGACAGTACTGGCCCCCATCAGTCCCAGGGGAGTTGTTGTCAAGAAGGAATGTGGGTTCACATTAAAGGATCTTCTGAATTTTAAAGAAAAGACAGATACATTTAATTTTTTAAAATGTTTTAAAACACCAGATGGGCCAAATACATCTGTGGACCAGATTTAGTTTCTGGGCTGCCAATTTGTAACTTCTGATTTTGGCCAACCCCTAATTTTATATATAAGGACATTGTGGTCTGGAGAAATTAGGGACATGCCTGAGGTCACCGAGTCATCAGTGGCAGAACAGTCTTGAATCCAGGTCTTAAGAATCACAATCTATATTAGTATGTACTGATTATATTCTAGGGGTGAGCACTCAGACCTTACACCCCTATTCAAGTGCAGGTGTCCAAGGCGAGGGAAAGCATGCGTGAAAATCTTAGAGATGGAATCTAGACTGCCGACGGTTCTATATACCAGTTAATATTTCTAATACTTGCTTCCCTTTCCCAATGCTGTGTTTTCTTCTGACTAGCAAATTTAATGATACGTTTTAAAATTTAAATTGTATTTCTATCAACGTAATTTATTTCTATACATGTAACTGTATTTTGTTTATTTCTACACATGTAAAATGCCAAACTGTACAAGGCTTATAATGACAACTAGCAGTCCCCAGTCCCATACATACCCTCCCTAATCCTGTTCCCTAAAAGCAACTACTTCCACTCTTTTAAAGGCTGATGATCTGCTTTACTGAAGAGTCTTTTCTAATTCATAATTTCTCCAGTTTCAATCTGAAAACTTATGCCCTTCTACTCTAGTAAATTTTCTTGTACCATTTATTTGATAATTTTCTTCTTTTCATTTTCTCTGTTATCTAATTCCAGAATCCCTATTATTCTAATTTTCTTATCTTTCATGTCTTCCATCTCTTTTTTATCTATTTTCTTGGAGATTTCCCTCAACTTTATCTCACAGCCTTTCGATTCTATCTTTTGCTTCTGCTCTTATACTTTATATTCCCAGCATTTTTTTCTCATTCTCTGAACATTCTCTCTTAAATGTCCCCCTCTTCCTGTTTAGTGACTTCCATATCGTCTCATATCTCCTAATAATTGTAGTTTGTTTTGTTTTAAGTTGCTTATCTCCTGGCCTGTTTTCCTTTTTATTCAGTATATTTGTTTTAACCTCTGCTTATTCCATTAGCAGCTTTCCTCAAATATCTAACGGGCTTTGGTTATCTAATTACATTTAATAGCGAGGCACTAAAATAAATATATAAATATATAAATAAACAAGGAAAACACTAACATTTTGATGATAAGTCCTCTGTGCAAAGTGGGGTTTTTGACAGTGGTCAATGTCTGCAGGCAATTTTATGAGAGAAGAATCCTCCAGTTTCCCTCTTGAAAGGGAAAAATGCTGGCTCCCGTTGTTCTGAGAGCCAACTAGAAGTACAGAGGAAAAAGGTTTGGAGAACTCACCATTCAGTATGTAGACTTTCACTTCATTCCCCTGTTTTTAGCTTTTTGACTTATCTCTATCCTAACCAGTGTCCCCAAGTCCTTTCTGGTTCAACATCTCCAAAGAGAAAATCTTGAATCTACTTCTAGGGAGGAGGAGAATGGGGGGGATTCCTTTATCTTTCGAGGACTCGCCCATACCTCCTATTTGCAGTCCCTCCATACACTGTCACCTGTAGAGATGCCTGCTCCGCTCCAGGCTTTGGTGGCAGGAACTATCTTGCTCCTTGCTGGTTTCTCCACAGCAGACTGAAATGTCAGCTTTCGGGGATCTGCAAAGTCAATTACTCCTTGTACTTCTGCATTCTACTTTCTAAAATTTTTTTTTTTCTTTTGCTTTTGCTTTTCTCCTGTGCATTCACTTACTCTCTAACTCTCTTTTTGGTTGGTACCTTCTTTATTCCTTTACCATCATTTTAGAGGGTCTTCAGTGGAGAGCAGACACCAACTCGTATGTTTGATCTACCATGTGTAACTGGAAGTTTCCATACAAAATTGAGATTTGATGTTTCATGCGTGTTGGATTGAGACACATCTTGGCTAGGGAGGAACACGGACAGTGATCAACCTGGCCAACTTCCGATTCTTAAAAAGCAGTCCTGCTGATGTGTCTACAGATGTGAAAATGTCCTTTGACTCCTCTTGTTTAACATCATTTGCATGGAGAGCTATCAGCTCTACCTGTGATGGGACTACTCCAATCCTAAACAAGTGATATTCTAATACTTGTTATATTTCCCAATTTCATGAAAAGGCTCATGTGGCAACAGTTTGAATATTTTAAACCTGTCTAATACTTTTTTAGTTCTGTGCCTATTCATAGCTGAATTGTACCTTACTAATCTATGTAACTATGTCTACATGAGCATAATGTTACTTTGCATTAAATTAAAAGGGAGTCCTCTGTCCTCTGACATTCGGTATTCAGTGTTTATTATTCTCAATAATAATAGGTGCATGGTATATGCCACTAGATTTGGCAGTAACAGAAGTTCTGTTACTGACAATTATGGCGGTGGCAGTGGGGATGGCGGCACGGTAATGGAGATATGGAAATGATGACAGTGATCAGGGTGGCAGTACTAAGCAGCAATTTGAGAGTTTTCCTAAAAGTTTAATTAAATTCTCTTTATTTACTAATTATTCTTTGGCTTCTTATTATATAATCTACAACATCTATGATAAGCCATTACAAGCAAAGCTTGTCCACAATTCTGAGTGCCCACTTGTGGCCCTATTCATAGCTCTAAGGGTTCTTACAGAGTCAGATGTTAGGAAGAGACCACAGTTGTTTTTCATGGTGTTCCCTTCACTCTACAGAAGAACCAGATTTGACTCATGTGACCGAAAGAGGCCCACCTATCAATTATTTAATGTCTGTTCCTAGACATGATATTGAGGGTTCTGAGGGACACAAGAGGAAAGACAGTCCTTTATTCTCCAAGAACTTACTAACAATGCTAAGCAGTATTGTTAGGCTTCCAATGGACATGATGGGTTTAAAAGATGGAGAATTTAGAATAGGGAGCAATGTCTGGATTGGAGCATTCTTATTGCACTTTGTCTATATCTCAGTCATGGTATTTATTACATGGTATAGTTATTTGCTTACTCTCCAGTTGTCTTTTTTATTGGGGTCACTGGGCCTGGTCTATTCATCTGTGTCTCCCCAGCAATGGGCACAGAGCTTGGCACATTCGATAAATGTTTATTAAATGAAAGAATAAATGAATGAGTAAATTCATGGGGAGTGGGGATTAGACTGAATCTCTAATAACATGTAGGAAAAAGATAGGCAAACAAAAGTAGGAGAGTGCTCCTGGTACAGGAAAGTGTGGTCGAAGTATATAATGGGTGTTCTGAAAGAAATCTTGCTGGAATACAGGGCTCTGTGGGTGAGCAGTGAAAAATAAGTGTGAACATGGAGGCTGGAGCCAGACTTGAAAACCAATTTACAGAGTTTGGACTTTACCCTTTAGAAACAGGTGAGCTGCTGAAATATTTAGTGTAGGAGAGGGATTCGATTAGTGTAGAGCATTAGGAATACTAATTTGTAGGCTAAATGCAGAATGAACTGGATGGGGAAAAAACTAGAGCCCGAGAGGATAGTTAGGAAGCTACTGCAATGGTCCAAGTGAGAAATGCCAGCAGGCTAGAGAGAGTGGTTGGTGGTACAAAAGAAGAGGAAGAAGTAGATGAAATGAAAGAAAAGATATAAGAATAATCTATCAAAAATCAAAATTCTGTAAAACATTTTGTTGATAAACCAGGTTAGGAGTTTTTATCTCACCATTTCCCAGCAACTTTTATAATATGAATACTTGTGAGCACACTTTTGAATGAAAATTAGAGAGCTGTGAAGGAAAGCTGGTAAATGAATGCTATGACCCAACATGTTCAGGGTAAGGGACCAAGAGCCTGATTTCCATGGTGGGATTGCTGTAGCTTTGCTCCCTTCAGCCTCTCTGCCTGAGACCAAGCCTATAAATAGCAAGAAACTTGACTTTCTCCAGGGAACTAAGGAATCCTCCTGATCATGGCATAGGAATTAGATATGGGAGAGCAACCATTTCCTGCATAAACTGCTGAATCCTCTTCTTTATGGATTTAATCAGATCCAACACTTAGAAAATAATTATATGTCCAGCCCTAAACCTTACGAAATGATCCTGAGCTACATAGAATGATGGCAAGGAGTATTTCCTGGGCCGGGTAGCAAGGAAAGGAAAGAAACAGGAAAACAAACAGCGGTTTTAATCTGGAGGAACTTCAGTGGCCTTTTTTCTTCAATCCCAATTTTCATAAACATTTTTACTGTGGAGATTTAAGTAATGTGAACAAAAAAATGATTAACATTCTAGATCATAACTGGTCTGAAAAAAACTACTTTTGCAGTGGGATACTGTCATATTCATAGCGAGCACAATCATACACAAAGACAGTATCACATAAAGAAAAACATAATTTATAAGTATAACATTGAAATCTTAATATTGCCACAAAAATCTTCTTTGATGAATATTCTTTGCAAAAGCAAACCCACAAAAAAAGTAGAAATATCAATACTATATCTTAGACCTAATCTTGAAGTAAATTCTGCATCTTCAATTTGATAATCTTTTGTGTTCCCTATTCACTCCAATGATCAGAGGTAGCTTTAAATTTCCGCACCTAAGTGGTGCTTCATGACCTCTTGAACAAGTTAAATAAATAATATCTATAATCCCCAAATTTAATGCAATGTGTTGTTAAATGAAGAAGAGAATGAACCATTATCCTTCGTATTTGAAGATGACTACTCATGGTGATCACTGATCCTGTGTGCAAACCAAAAGGAGATGTGAGTGACCTGCTCCTTTCTATACTGCACTCAAGAAGATCTGGCTCATTTTCAACCCTGTCTCCAAGACTCTTCTTTACATCTTAGCTTAATGATAATGTCACAGCAATACTACCACTGCTACTGATGATAATGATGATGATGATGGTGATGTTATCAACAATAATTCAGTTGTAGGAGACTTAATAATGAATATTCTTGTTGATCTTTTATTAAAACTCTGTGAGGTGGGCAAGGATAATATTATCCTTATTTTCTGGTCATTGGACACCAAGGTCATCTGTTTCCAAGAATATTAAAATTGAAAAGGGCCTATTTAATTCCTCTTAAATATTAGTAAAATAATATTTTTTGCATCGTTCCTATTCGATCTTCAGTAGCTAATTGTTTTGTTTCCACCCAAAATGATTCCTTTCCAAACATGAAAAACCAAACCACACACAGCTCCCATTTTCCTATTCTTTTTTTTATTCAGATTTTTATGGTGATTTTATTCCAAATCCTGCACAAACATAAATACTGCATTAAAGGAAGATGAATTTATTTTGACCTTTACTGAAAATGCACTGTGAAACAAAGCACTTAAGCATTTATAGCCTGTTAGACACTCACATTACCCACTTCCATGTAGATAAGAAAGTCCTTCCCAGCAAAAGTAATGTTTGCAAGTAGAGCAGTTTTACAGAGTCTGTAAAATATGAGTCTGTTTGGGGCGATTTTATGCATCCAAGATCTAAAGAAATTAAGGGAGTATTGAAATGTTACATTCAAAAAACATAGAGGATGACATTTTTTGATGGGTTTTGATGAAAATACAGGATATTTGCAAAAAAACGCATGGGAAAAAAAAACAGTATTTATTACAAAGGAGATGGTGTGTTCGGGGGTTCTGTTTTATTTCTCTTTTTGAAATGGTATCTCCCACTTCCCTGCTGCAAAGAAATTGGTGGCATTGTTTTAATAATGTTAGATCAAAAGTGAGTTTCAGTTCTATTTATAATTACATACCCTGTCCCCACGAAATAAAAGACCCTCTCTTTGCATGAACAGAAATGAGTATTTTTGTGCATTTTATTTTTGCCATGATCTTTTTCCTTTAGTTATAAGCCTCTGACTGCAGAGCTATTTCCTCCATCCAGATTCTCGTGTCAGAGTTGAGATGTTAAACCACAGCAACCATGAAACTTTAAAATCCCTGATGCATGATGAATGGGTGCTGGGCAAAGCAGCTTAAAATCTATGCTTTTGCTTCTCTTTAAACACTTTAAATTGACAGCGCCATAGATCAAATATTTTTACTGAGAGGAGAAGCTTTGGCAATTTAACTTAAACAAGTGCACAGTTACCATCATCTCAAGACCTCACCCCTCCACAATTACCCCTTCCACCTGGCGGATTGAGTACATTTCTCATTGAGAGCAAGTGTGTGTGCGTTTGTGTTTGTGTGCGCGCGCAGTTATACTACAGGGCAGGCGCTTGTAATCAGGCTGGTGTAACACCCGTTTCAACTCCCCCCTCCCACTCCCACCCCCACCCCTACCCCCACCTTCATCCCCATCCCACTCATCCCCACACACCCGGGGCCTCCACCCGCGCCTGGGGTCCGCTGCGGAGCATGCGCTAAGGTCGCGCCTCCGCCCACCAATACCGCAGCCTGTCCCCCCGCCCCCATCTCTCATCTTCCTCCTCCTCCTCTTCTCTCTCCCTACCCCCTCCTGGAGCAGGGAAGTTGGCGCGCTGCCCATTCAGGCGTTCAGCGTCGGCTCCTCAGGGATCAGCAGGCAAAGTCACAGTCTGCACAAACAGAGCTTTCAAATTCATAAAATTCATAGGATTTTTCACAAATGAATGAACACAATTTTCTACCAATTTCCTCATTATGCAAATATGCAAAATATCAAATTTAGGCCAATTAGGGTCCTCCACAGTCCCAAATTCACCCGTTTAAGCCATAATTGCAGAAACTATCAAATAATTACGGTCGCTAATTGGAAATATTTGTGACAGATACAACAAATTCTTGCACAAATTACATTTCATTCGAGGAACCACTGCGCGCCACTGAAATTTTATCGAAGTCTAATTTAACTTCCATAATGAGTTGAATTGAGTACTTGTTATCAAATTTGAGCAATTCATAGCCCCGTAATGTGGAATGATCAAATAAATTAAAAGGGAATTTATTCAATATTTTGTTGTGATCCTTTTCTCGGAACCATTGCTATTTTGTAGGCGGCCCGGGGCGGGTGCCTGGTGTCACGCGAGCCCCGGCTGTGCCCACAGTGCAGCAGCGGCCGTGCGAAGAGGCGGCGGGTGACCGGGAGCCGGAGCCCCTGCCCCGGCCAGCCGCAGACGCTGCACCTCGGGCAGCCACGGCCACCGCCGACCCGGCATGCAGCTCAACCAGCGCAGCGCAGTCGGAGGCCCGCTCGCGCCCTTTGCTTTGTTTTACTTAATTGGGTGGAGAGGTCAGCGAATACTTCCGGGTGAAAAGAGAGGAGTCCTAGAGATGATCTGATTTCTGGAAGTGTAAACATGCGCGCGCACACTCGCACATATGCCTTATACACATGTACAAGAACAGAGAACTCCGACACACACTACACCCAGCACACACGCACACACCCACTCATACTCTTACATGCCACATACACACTTGATCGCACGCACACACACCACATACAAGTGAACAAACTGCCTCTTACACACTCCCCACACAGGCACATTCCTACATACACGTGTGCACACACACCAGGCTGCCCGCGCCATGGGCAGACCTGAGCAAGCTGCACACAGCCTAGGTGGGTGTAAAACCCAACCTCGGTGCGAGAGAGGTAGTAGCGCTCCCCCTTGGCGCTCCTTTTTTCTGAGCCCACCTGCCAACGGTTAACTGCTGGGTGGGAGGTCCTGCGAGGTGGCGCGTGCATAGTATCACACACACACACACACACACACACACACACTTCAGACAGGGGAACACAAGTCCTCACTCCTTGGCCTTGGTGTGTGTCCTCAGGAGGGGTAAAATCTGGGGTAATATAGTGTCAATCTAACTGGAGTCTCCCTGACACACGAATCCACGCAGCCCCTCTGCTTGCATGCCCCGCACGTGGGCACAAACACACGTGTCACCAGGATCACCCTCTCCCGAAGGTCAGCCTCGCAGACAGGGCATTCGTTTTCCCTTTGCACGGTAGCGCGCACACACACATTTATAGCGTATTTTTTTCCAACTGCCTTGTGGCCTCGTTGGCGGATTATAAATGTCTCCTTCTCCCTGTGATTTGTTTAATCCGTGGAAATGGTGCTGGTCCTATGTAAACAAGCCAAGTGCGGAATGAAGGCAGTCACCCATGCGTGGCAAGCCTGCCTATTTGTCAGAAAACCTTCATAAATACTGAGCTGGGGCTGGGCAAGGATGTGATGTCTCCATTTTTGCCAGGAAAGGGCACGAGGAAGACAAAGCGAGGCACGGCAGCGTGTAACCTTTAAGGGACAGATAGTCTGGGAGCCCAGAGGCCAAG
Organism: Rousettus aegyptiacus; assembly: GCF_014176215.1. NCBI lineage: Eukaryota > Metazoa > Chordata > Mammalia > Chiroptera > Pteropodidae > Rousettus > Rousettus aegyptiacus. The sequence continues at coordinate 67,605,237 of NW_023416311.1, forward strand.
GAAGCTCCCAGGCTAATTCAGCTCGGGAGGATGACTGATGCTCCCGCCAACTACAGGCCAGGTGTCTGCCCGGCGTAAGCAGACAAGGCTCCAGGGCATTTTAATATCTGGGAGCACACAGATATGCACCACTTTACTTGAGGCTGGACAGAAACACCGAGGCATTACTACTGAGCCTAGTTGCCCCTTCAGGAGCAAATCTAGGACATCCGCACATCTCCAGGTGCAACCCTCCTTTTAAACATTCTGAATATTTCATTTTCTATTTCACCTGATCTCATTCAAAACAGTGTCCCCAGTAGGTAGTGGTGACAGGGCAGAGCTGCAGACCCATCTCTTGATTTGTCAAAGCGCTCAGCGGTGATGCATCCAAACTCTGCCCACCCTGAATGTGTGGCCCTGCTGCCAAATCCATCTTTAAAAAAAAAAAGAAAAAGAAAAAGAACAATGCATATGTGGCTAATTACACACTCCTAACAAAAGCAGTAATTACTGCCTGTAATTATCATAGTCCTTATTTAGAAAAAAAATGTGAGAAAATGTGGAGTATTAAAACATGAAAGCAGCTATTAATCAAACCTTTACACCTTCTTTAACTCAGGCGTAATGGTGGGTATTATCATAAATCTACTCTGATAGTAACACAAGAATAATGAGTTCAGTAATGATAGCGATGATGATCATAATGATTTTAACCAACAAAGAATGGTGTAGATTTATTGCTAATAATGTGGTACAGGAACCTCTTTCATTAAAATTACCTGCATGTTCTCACTGGGGTAACCTGCATATGTGAGTGTATGTGTGCGTATGTGTGTATGGGTGTTGCCACCTTCTCCTATGGCTTCAGATCAAACTGATTGTTTATGGGGCTTGACCAACCTCTGGAAAGCCTTTATCTGAACCCTCATCTGGCCTCAGGATCCACCCTTCTCCTTTAGAAGAATCTAGAACATCCAGAGACTTGTTAACTCCAAGGAGAAGGCTGGGATGGTTTGAGGTGGATGTGGAAAGCCTAGGGCCTACAAAGGAAGCAGATTTTCTTTGGCAGGCCAACTCCTCCCCCATTCTGCCAGGCCCTCACCCCTCTATGTTGTCCAGAGAAGGTCACTGTAGAGAGTGGAGCAATGTCCTTGGGTAAGGACAGACCCTTCTGCTCACATTCTCAGCAGAGGTACCTGGTTGGTTTGGGGCTTTGATTGACACAGTGGGAGGGAAGGAAATGGGAATTTGATTCCTTGAGACTCAGGCAGCTTTAAAACTTGCCTTTCCTTCCAAAGTAAAGCAAAGCCCTGGGGGTACCCTGAGGCCTGGACTTCTAAGACTGAGAGACCCTTAGCATCTTAGAAGGGCGAATGCCTTAGGGACTAACCAGGTGGAAAATAAAACAGAGAGAATGTTCAGGTCATCTGACTGTGTCCTCGTTTTTTAATGAAATTAATAGCATTTGTCCTTTTGCAAATGTTCTAAAATCCTCAGTGATCCATGTTTTAATGTAAATTATTGTATTAAATGTGTGGTTGACAAAAAAAAAAAAAAGACCTTTTTGGACATATTGCTCCATTCTAGTGAAGGAAAAATCTCAGGAGTCCAAACTCTAGAATGTAATTTTGCCCCTCTTTTCAGTCCTAAGCTAATTCTACAAAGCATATGATAAATTCCATGAAGATTTATAAAAAGGAGGCTCCGAAAGCTTGAACTCCCAGAGATCAGTCAGGAAACGTAACTACCCTTCATGAAGTCCTTGCTCAGAAAAAAGTAAATGCAGCTATACTCAAAACCTGTGGACATCCTTGGTGGTTTTCATGTACTAGTCTGATTGATTATATTTTCCTAATGCCAACCTTTTCAATTAACTGTAAAATTCTGCCAGTTACAGAGTATGGAATACAGTGGTGACATAATTAGAACTTATATATAATAAATAATACATCTGTAGTATTTTAACCTCCACTACCAGTTATGAGATCAGTGTGTGGGCCAATTAACTACAGGGGCTTTAAAAAAAAAAAAAAACTTAGACACTATAAACACACTGGTTTTAAATGTCCTAATTAGTAACTTGTTCATTAATTAACTTTCTGATTAATTGTGTAGCAATTTAATTTGTAGATGAGCCACTTAAAGAGTGATACCTTGTAATTCTTTCTTCTGTCTTTAAAATTCCCCCGTAAAATGTGATTTTGTATCCAGCTGGCCTCTTAGTTATAGAAATTTTCTGCTTAGGTACTGTGAGTTTGGACTAAAACTAAATTTCACTTAATCCTTCCCTACCTGGACTGGACAGGTTGGCTGGAGGCAGAGTGCTGGGGGCAGGGGGTTGTGCTGGGGCAGAGTACTGCAAATAATAGGAACTGAATGAATAAAGGCCAAAATTGCTCTATACACTTGAGCCTAAAAATATTTCCCCTTTTCTTATAAAGAAAAGAGAAAGCATTAATGCATGACTTTCATAAAAGAAATTCTCAAATCTGAAACTCATTTTAGAGGAAAACAATAATTTTTAAAGAAAACTTACTGTGGCCTCCACATCCCTATCATGGACTAGCCCAGGAGATAATTTAATGCAGTGGACAAAGGGCTAATGGCCGGCTTCAATAAAGGCCGCCTTGCACTGGAACATCCTAGGGCTGTTCTATTAGCATCAGAAAGGACTCGGGGTCCTGCTGCCACCAGGGCTATTGTTGCCTGGGTGTGTCGCCAGTCCCATCCTGCAGAAAGCCTTTAGCCCTGATGGCAGATGATTCTCTAAGTGAATAGAGATGAAGGCAGGGATATTAAGTGACTCTATAAAACATCCCGGACACAATTGTGTGATTGATGGAGGACAAAGTGGGAACAGCAGGACACAGGATCCTGGGAGAAGCAGCCTTGTCAATGCGAGAAACCCATCTCTGGAAACAGCTTCTCCTGGAGGAGTTTGCAGTCTATTTGTATGAGTAATCAGCTGGGCCCCCTCTCTGTCAGCCCTGTTTACTCACTGATTTTCTCAACAAGACAACCATTGACACTGGATGGATGGGGCTAATCTGGCGCAGAACTGGCGGCTTCGCAGAGGCTACAGGTCGAAAATAGAGCGCGGTGCCAGCTTCACCTCGCCTAATCTAGCGGCTAATATTTATTAGAGCCAATTTATACCGCTGCTCTCTCAAAGAGCAAGGAAGGCCCGGGTGCAATTAATAACATGGGCAATAACCACAGACAAACAAATAAATAAGGGTTTGTGAACTGTTTGGTTGATTTTAAGGGAGGATGGGAGGGGGGAAAGGTTGGGTTTGCCACCTGGAGCTGGAAAGAGGAAGTAAAGGTATCCGTGAAGCCCCCGAAGAGGGGCTTTCTCCTTGGCCCCCTCTTCGAATCTCAGAGCAACAACCTGGCTGAAAAGTGGCTTTGGAACCTGCACAGATGCATGTAATTCCGCTTGCATCTGACAGAATCTGTAAAAAGACACCTGCTCTCGCAGGTAGAGGTGCGTGCGCACCCTCCTGTTGTTAATATCCAGTTTATGCTCATCCCCACCTCTAGCACAGGGAAACACAGATCGCGCGCCTTGCATTGTACTGGGCAGCCAAGCCCGGCAGCCACGGAGAAGAGTGGCTGGTGGATGGCTGGGAAGTAGGGAAGAAGAGATAATGCAGATAGGGAGCTAGGCAGAGGGACTATGAGATCTTAGATGCCTCAGACCCCCTCCCTCTAAAAATTGATATTCTAGTTGGTAGAAATGCTACCAGTTGCTGAGTTTGCAGTGTTTGGATGTTTAACGTGATTTTGTCAGGCCAAACTGGAGAGAAACAGAAAGACAAAGTATGTATGCGCTCCAGGGCGCGTCATCGGTCTGGAGTCCGGATGGGTATCAAGTGGCTGAAAAGCGAGGTTTGCAAAGGGCTGGCAGGAAGCGGCATTGTTCTTAACTGGGCGCGGTTGCAGCGGGGGCTGCTTCGCAAGCGGTGACCTCGCCGCCGCCGAGGCCTGCAGACTGCAGGCTGCGAGGGAGCCCTTTGCCCTCGCGCCCTGGTCTCCCCACTGGCCCTCCCGGACCCCCTCGGGGCCAGCGGGCGCCCGCGCCTTGCTAATTGCTCGGCTCCCTTCATGCACACACTTCCACTAATTTTACATTTCTCATTCTGCGGGTAGCTGGAAAGCGGCTCGGGGAATACGGTTCCTTCTCTTAGCTACCGCATGAATACAGTGAGTGGTGGCCGTTCAGGACTCCCTGGTTGGGGGTTTTGGTAAATTAGCAGCTTGGCTGTATAATCAGGCATTCGCCGTTGAGGCCACAGTGCTGTATTCGTTAACCAGGTGAGATTTCATCATCTAATGGGTTGGGAGGTGTGACCGAGCTGCTAAGTTAGCAATTAAACTTCACAAATATCATTCGATTGCATTTCGCTTAATTTTTTTACAAGCCAGAGTCAGGTTACCCCAGACTTAAAAGAACAAAAAACAAACAAACAAAAAGACACAACTCTTTCCAAAATGTATACTTCGAGGGAAATACTTTCTTTGTGAAACATGTGAAATTACGTGGTTTGTTATCTAAACATAATATTTTAATTCTGTTATCCTATAAATTCCAGTCCTTGGGGTATGTTTCTAGGCATGTAGTAGAAGTGTTTCTGACCAGCCCGTTCCTCCAAAGACAGGGAAGGACTATGTGTAAAATATATCATATCAGATGATATCTAATCTAGATCCAGAAAATCTGGGAAATAATAGAGATTTGTCCCTTTGGGCCTATTGTTTAGATTTATTATTGTATTAAGAGTTGGAATCAAAGAGAAAAGGGCAAACATTCAGGTAAAAGGTTATTTCGAGCCTGTAACACAGCCCGCGGGAGCCAGCCCCCTAGCGCCGGTGGGGCCGGAAGTCCTGCACCTCCACCTTGATCTTTAAAGTGTAGCCATATTAGCAGGGGCTGGCTACTGATACTCTGGTATAGTAGGAATCCTAGTCAGAGTTTCGTGCCGAAAACAAGTAAGTTTTCTCTTGATGTCTGTAGGTATGTGTAATAAATATGTGGTACCTGTAATAGACAGTGTGCAAGACCTAGTAGATCTTTCTGAGTGTTAAATGCCTAAATGGAAACGTAACAGAAAATATTATTAGCTTTATCTGCCGACAGCAGGGACGCAGGTTAAAGTATTTTTCATTTAATTTGATAGTGAATAAAGCACTTAAGGCACTTGATGATTTATTGATCAAATAGAAATCAGGCTCCAGACAACAGCTCTTTAATCCCCATTCACACCATTAAAAGCCAAGTGAACTTTTCTTTTTTCCAATTTGCTCAATAAGCTTTATGCTATATCGAGAATAAAAGAAAACCATTCTTCCCACCTATAAATCTCTCCTTGACTAATATGAATGACTACGGGGCACGTGACCCTCCATTGAACTGTAAACACTGTTTTAATGGACAGTAATGGCCCTATGATTTTTAGCTATTGTTCCAAAATGACTACCATGTTTATTGCCATCATTAAAAATGAATTAAAGAGTTATGAAACTCCTCAATAATGAGAACTCTGGCCGTTTATAAGCGGTGGTGCTCTCTTCAGCGCGCTCGAAGCTTCAGCTGCTCTGGGTGCCACAGGCTGCGGATCACCCACTCAGGGAGACGGCTTGGGGCTTGGAGGGAGGGAGCAGGACCTTTCACTAGAAGAGACAGGTGAGGGCCTAGAGGTCAGGGAGACAGAGAGGAAGAATGCGGCTACGGAGTAGGGGAGGGAAGTCGGGAAAGCTCTGAAAGCTTGAAGACCCGGCGAGGAGGCGCGCGGGTAGGTGAAGGCAGGAGTTGGGAGTCGCGGGGAGAGTAGGGTGTGCCTACTGGTCCGCGCCGGGGCCGAGGCCGGAAACCATGGCAACTACAGGGAGGCATCAGGTGGAAAGAATGGGGTGAAGAGACTGGGGTGGGGGCAGTGAGAGTCGTCCACGGCGCCCCAGGGGGGCCCCACGTGGGTCCCAGAGAGAGCCCTGGGACAGGACAGGGGCGACCGGGCCACCGATCCTACCGTCCCTCAGCCCCGCTTCAGCAAAGGGGGTGCCCACCTCACCCCCGTCCCTGCGCCTCTGGGGGCCTCGTAGGGAAATGGCTCAGCAAAGTTGTGCGCAGCCAGTACACTGTTCTCCGAGGGGTCCCTGGCTGGAGCCTGCACGTTTCTCTTTGCATTAGCAAAGCCCAAAGTCATCCAGTTTGCGCTAATCACCACAATTAGTCCTGAATTATCACCGGACTCTGACAGACGTTCCTTGTAACTCTCTTTTATTTCCAACAGCCCTAATCAGCCGCTCTCATTACAAACGCTGATTAAACTGCAAATTATCCAGCAGCGGCCCTGTTCCCGTCTACCAGCAGCTCGTTCAATATCAATTAAGGCCGAACGGCAAAGCCTGCAGCCTCCGAGAGCTTCCAACTGCCTGATAGTGGCACTTATTAGTTTGGAAAACTAGGAAAATACTAATAATCAACAACCAAGGGGAAAGAGGAGGCAACCAAACAAAAGAAAGGCAGGAAAGCAGCCGGAGAAAGGAGCGTGCGCGCCGCCTGCACGCCCCCCTCCTCGAGCCCTAGGTGTGATCCCAGCCCTGAAGTCAGGGCGGGCGGCGGGGAGGGCCGGAGAGAATGGGGGCAATGGGGAGAGGGTCCAGTTCCCTGGGAGGGCCCCAATTCCTAGAACCAGATAGGCTATGTGGGAAGCCTAATTGTATTCGCCAAGGTATTGTCTTAGGTTTCGCCGAGGACATGTTTGCAAATAATGCAAATAATGGGATTTTAAACCAAACTAACTTCGAGAACTGCCTGTATCGAGTCTCTGTAAAATCTGTTTCCAATAAGCTGTTGCGTTTGATACTTTAAAAACATTGACCCTGTCCCGTAAATAAAATGGGGAACTGATGACAGTTGATTTTATTTACTTATTCTGTCAAATTAGATTTCCACAGCGCTGCTCACATAGACTGCAAAAAATACAGTCCTGCCTCCCCACCTCCACCCCAACGTCGGACTGAGGTGTAAAGACAAAAGCTGCCTTTCTCTCCCTCTGTCCTTTTTCACTCTCTTCTCCCTCTTCCCCTCTCTCTTACCTTGGGAGAGCGCTGCAGGCGGGAGAAACTAGCCCTGTCCCTCCGAGGAAATTGGGATTTGCCAGGGGGTTCAACTGAGACGAAGGAAGCAGCTAGAGAAAGGCCCGATAAATTTTAAGGTAGCTGAGACCCTTCAGTCCAGGCCACTAACCCTTCTGGCCACCCTCTACTCCCCAGGCAGGGGCAAGCTCCCTGCTGGCTGTTCTTTTTCGTTTGATGGAATTGTTCCCCACTTCCAGAAATTAGAAAATGAGGAGGATCATAACTCACTAAAGCCTGAGAAAGGAGTTAATAGACTGCTCATGTCTATCTAGCATTAGGCAAGTCATGTGTTTGAGAATTTATACATCATTGATACTGTGTATTTGTTTTACCAAAAACTATCCATTCACTGATGGGTCTGAATCCCTTTGAGATCTCAGATAAAGAGTGAATTATCAGAGACTGCTTAATATGACTGAACCCCCTAGACTTATTCTTTTCAAAAGAAGTCCGAAGTTTAAGTTTTTGCCCCTTTCCTAAAGCTTGGAGCAAGCTAGTTATAATTATATCTTCTGAGACTTTAAGGACAGAAAAAGGTTTCTTGTTCTTAAAGAACTGGGTTGCTTCCTTCTCTCTGGAGTAGAAAAACTACATGACTGATTTGTTTTCCTTTTTGCATTGACTGCCAGGAAGCTCAGAGCCAAATCCTATGCTTAGCACGCTACCTATCTTTTTGATAGAATTACTTCCTCTCATTTCTTAACCCTTTATTTCTCCTGTTTTTTTATTGGAAATAAGCAAGAGAGAAACAAATGTTTTTGTCTTTACACTACTAGCCCTACTTTGGGAAGTGTAGTACTTTCGTAACTGAAAATACTCTGGGCTCCTAGAAAAAAGAACCTTTATAAAATATACATTTGCCTCATTCAGTTTGTTACTTGCCTTGCAACTTACAGGAGAAACTCCTTTGATTTAAAGAATGTTTCTGCTCGTTGTCATCAATGTTGATGATGCCATCTCTTTCCTCTCCATGTTCACAATCGCTAACCTAAGCTAGGACTTCATCATCTTGTGTCCATCTTTCTGAAGAATCCTAAGCAAGTCCTCCAAACAGCTCCCAGCCAGTACAGTCTCCTGAAACCACTCTGGTCTTCTACTGTGGCTCAAATAACATTTTCTTCTGTGACTCATTCCACACATTTTGTTTAAATCTCTTGAAACTTTAGAATCTCTGTTCTGATACTAATTTTCATTTGCTATTATATGCTTTTAAGTAATCTCCAGCTTTCTTTTTTAAAATATATATCATTAAGGACTTACTACGTGCCAGGCGCTTGTTAAAATTCTTCACATATGTTATCTCATTTGATCCCTAAACAATCCTCTGATGTAGGTACCATTATTATCATTACCATTATTCACAGGTAAAGCTTATGTGTGAATCAGAGACCAGGAATGGAGTCTACCTTTCCTTTGTATTTGGCCTCTCCAACCTTTAAAATAGAAAGGAACCATGCTTTCTATTTTGTTTTCTATTTCACGTAGTAAGAATTCAGGGAAAACATATACACAGTGCCTGATTTTCAAAATCTATAGGACCCCTACCCCTCAACCATATGCACACTCAATGACAAAGAGCGTAATGAGGTCTCCTACTCCAAAATCCCAGTGAATGTCCTAGATTATCCATCTTCTCACTGAAAAGGGGAAACAATTCTTCTTTCTTCTACTATTAATTCCACCCTTATCCAATTGTCACTAGTAGCTGTTGACACATACCTAAGAAGGGGTCCCCTTTTATGGGACAGAATCCCAGTAACAGTAATGACAAGTCATCTCTCCAGCTGGCTTGGGTAAAGCCATCGAAAGCCCCTCCCACAGCATTTGGGAATTCAGCACTTTGAATAATAATAAACTTCTCATGTGACAGCTGCTTAAAAGGAAGATGAGGGAAGCGAGCTAACAACAGCTTTTAAAATAAAGGTTATGTGTCTATGAGTTTGTAAATTTTCTATAAAATCCGAAATATTTTTTCAGTCAACTTAGCAATATTGGCAGGAGGAGAGTTTTGCCCAAATGTCCTGAAACACAAATTAAAGTCCTAATCTTGATGAGCAAGGCCTTATTTAGGATATTTTAAAATCTAATTTTATGCCCTGTCATGAAAACCTTGAAAAATTACCTTCTGCCATGACTTTTAAAAAATTGCCTTTTATCCCTGAAACTGGAGAATAAAGATGCTTTTAGCAATAAAATATAGTAGAGGATAGGGCCCATGTTTAAAAATACTGCTGACAAAGACACATTTGAAAAAAAAACTAATGCTACTGCCACTGGCAGGTTGAGCCTCCTTGTCCGAACCTTTGGTGTAGACGTCTAAGGGGCCATTTCTACTTACATGGAACAGTTAGAGGTTATTGTAACCATCTTAGCAATAGACAGGAGCTCAGCTGGAACTGATATGTGTGATCACTGATTGATTACCTGTCTGCTTGATAGTGTGTAGTTGAGTGAACTCGTTTCCTTTACAGGACAGAAAGATTCACAAAGTAGAAAGTGCAAGTCCTTAAATTACATGAAAATTAATGTTAAGGATATAGTGATGAATCTCTATGCATATATATGCACATATTATGGGTATGGGTATACGCTAATTTAAGAAAATCAGAGCTATGGCAGTCTGTATTTACCACATAGACTAAAGGATGTCATTATTAGCATTACAAAAAAGGAAAATTTCTTATCTTACCAGAGAATTCACCTCAAGCTTCCTCATCTTCCTACCGCATTTGGCAAAATTTTGACCTATAACCATTCTCTTTAAACACAGCTTTCACAGGATTCATCTGTTGCATAAAGCAAGGTGTACCTACCTGTATTGTCTTTTTCTGGGAATTCTGTTGCTTGAATCCTTAATCAAGAATAAGAATGCCTTATTCATCTTTCTATCCCAAGAGTTGTGAAGAGTACCTTTAAATAATAACTGTTTCATAGGTATCTGATTATATTAAAAGTGAAAAGATAATGTTATGTGACGATAGCTCTGGGTCCTGTGGTTTTTTCTTTACTAGGTCCACATATGGAGGAGGCAGTTGCACTTTTGTGGAGTTTGCTTCTATTTGTTATTATGTCTCTTTAGAGCAAGATAAGTCCTGGACTCAAAATACTACCTGCTGAGTTGCCCTGACTACTTCTCTTTGTTGTCTGAGATCAGTTGGAGGCTCTGCTTCAGTTAACATTTTTAGTATTTGTCTGGTCAGTGTATTAGTCTTCTTCCTACCTCAGTTCAATGAACAGAAGCCCAGCTCTCCTACCTGCCTTCATAAATCTCTACCATGGGAGTGGGGGTGATGGGTGGGGGGTGGGGAATGCAGCCAGTAACACAATGTCCCAGATCTTCACTTATATTGGAATTCACTGCCATCAGTGTGTCCACCAGAGAAATCCACTCAACCAACCAGGCTCCCTGTCAGTGACTTCCTGTGACTCTAGGTGCCCCAATCCTTAAATATCGTAATATTCAGTTACTACCATAAGGAGGTGTTCCGAAGAGTGGTGGGTGGAGCTTAGCCTTTATAAGTCATGGATCCCCTTGAAGATATGATGAAAATTAAATACCTGTTCCTCAGAAACATACACATATTTACACTCATGGAAAAATTTGCATACAATTTTGAAAGATTCACAGATTCCCCCCAAGGGACGTGTAAGCCTCAGGTTAAAAATCTCTTCCTAAGATTCAGGCCTCTTTAGTCCTTGTTTGCTCTGAGTCATGCCATCAGAGTTTTTATTCACCCTTCAATAACAAAGAAAGTAACTGAAGGAAGATCAAATTACTTTTTCTCAAATCCCTATGTAAAGTCATCAATGTCTATAAAATCAGATTCTCTCTTTTTCTTCTAATCACCATGCACACACACATGTTCTGCCTTCAGGTTGCTTTGGTATACCCATCTTTAGACAGACATAACCACATTCATGCAAACACACGTGGACAGCCCATACACTAAACTTTCCCCAACATTTTAAACATTAGAACAAAAATAAATCTTAGGTTTCACTCTCTTTTTCTTTTATTTCTCCTTTCCCCATTTCTGGCAGGTTGGTCACAAATACTGAAGTGACCAAAAAGAGAATATGCGAAGCCCCATAAAACCAAGCTAACCTAATCAATCAGGTCAAGCTGTCTATTTCAGATGTAGAACCCAAATAATGCAAATCTACATAAAGGAACATACAAACATTTAGGATTTTTAAAGGAAAAATTTTCATTTCCTTTGTTAAGAACTAAGCAAACTCTAAATAGTTCTTCATTAAAATGCCAGAGCAGACAGTCTGTAATGTATGTAACCAAAGTAGACTTTTAATTATGAGACATTAACTATGAATTAACAACTCATTATAACCACTTCGTATAGAGCTTATCGACCTGTTAGAACTGAATATATTCGTACTATATAGGATCAGTTTTGATTTTTGGTGCTCACTCCTTTGGGGTTGGGTCATCCTTCCATCTGAATTGCTTTTCCTCCAGTACTCAGAGCAGAGGGACTTTGTTCCATCAATGTGCAGTGGCAATTTGAATGGCAGTTGCTCTAAATGTAGGTTTAATTAGACTATTTAAGAAATAATGCTGTCAACTGCATTCCTATCCTAGACAGGCTCTTTATTGGCATCCTGAAAATGGAAGTAAAGCAATAATTTTGTGTTCTGTGTTCACTCCTTCCAACCCAAATCTCAAGCCAGAGTGTTTGACTCAATGGTTTTGATCAAGTTCTTGAGTTGCTGCTTTGGGTGACCTATGAACAAAACAGTGCTTTTATTTATAGGGACTCTGAGAATCTTGATTAAGCAGTTTAAGAATTAAAAGTATAGCAAGATGACAATAATGATATACTCTAGAGCAATATTGGACTGGAAAACTCAGGGGCAGAGAGCCACCACTGAGAATAGGAGGCAACTATCTGATCAAGGCATAACAATTGACAAAGAAATAAAAAAATCAAGATGGCAACGAACATATTTCTCTCATAGATCTATTTTTCTTACATATTTATGAAAAATATATTCTTAAATATACTCTGAGTTTGAAAAATTCCTACATATGCATTCTTATTAACAATGAAGAGATGAATAATATATTCATAAAAATTCTTCATATTTAATAAATGTTTTAAAATAAATTCTCCTATACCCCTCAATCTCTTCCTTGGTTCTCCATCTCCAACTCCAGCAGCAGCCAGTAGACAGAGATGATTTAAATCACTCAAATGTCATTATGAAAAAAGAATTAAGTTAGTCTAAAATAGCAAAAAAAAAGAAAAAAAGAAAAAGAAAAAGTAAATTTGGTTTTCAGTGGATTGACTTTGGGCAGATTAGCTTCTTGCCTCAGTACAAACTTCTCCTTTCTGTTAACCCAGTTTTGAATTTAATCTTGTTAGAAGCTTTGTTTTCTTCCTAAGTCCCATACCTCACCTAATCCTTTAGTTTTAGTAAATGAATTTCCCTTTTATTCATTGAGTCTAGGCTCTGCCTTCTTGCCAGTGCAGTTTCCAGGGAGAAAGTGCTACCTCTATGGCTAGAGTCCTCTTGTTCATTCAGGAAATTTTATTGAGCACCCATTTACTATGTGCCAGGCACTGCCAGGAATATGGCAATGAACCAGACAAATAAGGCTTAGATTTTCTTCACGATGCTTATATTTGGTAGAAGAGGATAAATAAAAAGCAAACCAATGAAAAGAGATAATTTCAAACTGTAATGAGGGCAAGAAAGCCACCACTACATCAAGCCGCTATCATCTCTCCTGAAAGAAATAGAAGGAGGTTTACTTTAGATTGGGTTGTTACAAAGGGGTCTTTGACTAGGTAACATTTAAGCCATGACCTAGATAACAAAGAATCAGCTAGGTGAAGATCAGAGGAAGAACATTTGAGGCAGCAGGAATAGTTAGTGCGAAGGCCCTCATACAGGTATGTTCTCAGAACAGAAAGAAGATTGTGACTGGAGTGAATGAGAGGGCAGGGAGTGACCAGAGTTGAGGTCAGAGAGATAAGTAGAGATCAGAACAGGCAGGGCCTTGTACACCATGGTAAAGGGGATGGATATTATTCTAGATGCAATAGGGAGCCTTTGGAGGGTTTTAACATAGGAGTGATGTGGTCAAATTTGTTTTTAAAGGAAGACTTTGGCTGCAGGGAGGTGAGGGGGGGGGTGGTGAATTATAGAAGGCCAAGAGTGAAATCAGGGAGACCAGATAGGAAACTATTATAGGTACTCAGGAGAGATGATAGCGGCTTGATGTAGAAGTACTTGTGAAGTTAGGGAAATAGGTGGATTTAGGATATATTTTGGAAGGGAAAGTCAGGATTGATGATGGATTAGATGTGAAAGATGTGGGAAAAGAGGAAACAAGTTGACTTCCAGATTTTGATCTTGAGCCCCTAGGTAAATAGGGTGTGGTTTCCTGAAATGATCAAGGACAGATTGTGTTGGGGTTGGGAAAGTAAGCATTCTCTTTGAGATACTCTTGAACGTTCAAGTAATTACTTCTAAGCACCCACCCCCTTGGCTGATCACTTACTTTCTTGCCACTTCAGACAGTGTCTGACTTCATGATTCTAGTTCCTTTGCTATGTGCTCTCTGTATATCTGACACTCCATTCTCTCATCACTCCAAGATCTGCTGTTGCCAGACTGCCATACTTTGTTTGTTGCCACGACCGTGGAGCACCGTCTTCTCCATGCTCCAACCATGCACATATGGTTAGAGGCATGTTTACCCGATACCAGTCCAGTCGCTGTAGAGGAGTCTGAGAGCAGGTTCCAGGCCTTGGCCTTCTTGTTTGTAAAGTAAATTGAATCAACTGTCAAAGTGGGGTTTCTGGACCAGCAGCATCAACATCAGCTGGGGATTTGTAAGCCCCACCTATACCCATTGAATCAAAACCTCTTAGGGTGGGGCCCAAAATTCTGTTTTAACAATCTCTGCAGGCGAATCTCAAAATTCATGCCAAATTTTGAGTTACTGAACCAGGTGTTCTTTAAGATCCCATCCGATGCTAACATACTATGAATTTATTATCCTTTAATCTGATCTATAATATTTAAGTGATTTAAAAAAAATTTTTGTAATCACATCTCAGGTTATGCACAGTTCAGACAAGTGAAAGACCAAATCCTGAGACCACACATTCCTCATATAATTATTTATGTGGTTTCTCCAAACATTTATTTAAATTCATCAACCTCTAGCCGTAATACTTTTAAAGAAACTTTAATAAAAAGGACCCTGAGATTTATTGCAGCGGAGTTGTACATCATTTTAGTGAATAGTTGAAAACTGCTGAACAGGTGTAATAATGCCTTTGGGATTAAATAATTGTAAGAGAATTACATCTTCATAATGATGGCAAGGGGAGGCAGCACCACTCACTGCTCTGTCACAGTTGATTTTAGAAGGGCTGTAGAGTTGGAGCTAGTTGAAATAATTATTTACCACCTACTGTTTGGGGTGCTATATTTGTAAACTGTTTGCAAAATTGTAATTATTAAGCTGTGGTCATATGCAAATTTCCAAGAGATGTAATTGGTGTAATACTTTATTAATGGAGTTTTCTTAAATTTCTATCTGTGTGATACTAAAATAACCAATTGTTTCCATCAATGCAGTTTAAAAAACAATAACAGGAGCAAATAACACCCAATTCAACAGGAGCCATTTGTTTGCTGTCAACATGACAAAATTAAAACTTATTTAACTTAATGTCTTCTGCTTCTACTAGTTCCAGAGGCAATGTGCAACTTAAAAGAAAATAATTTAAAGATGTAAAGATTCATCACATTCAAAGCTCAGGAAACAAAATAGCCCAAAGCTCCTGAGTTCTCAAAGTGTCCACGAGAGAATCTTAATGTGATGTGGTGTTTTGATAATATTTTTTTTAAATACTAGATATTTTTCAAAGCTTTTATTTTAAAATTTTTATTTTTTAATAATATTTTAAAAAAATATTTTTGAAAGTCTAAATATTTCACAGGTTAACTTAGAGAAATTCACTAAATGCCTCTACTTTGATGCATAGACTAGGATAGAAATAATAGACAAGGGAAGTGCATTTAAAACAGTGTGTGCAAAGAGGTGAATTTTAGTAAACAAATGTGTTTGGATTTCCCATTTCAGCCCCCAGTGTTCTTGGTAAATATAAAAACAGGTCTGCCTTTCTAAATCATGATTTCAGCACCCGGGAAGACAGCTAAAAGGTAGATCTCAAGTATCCTTATAGTTCATTCTTTTTGTCGTTAATACAGTCAGCTCAAACATTTAATTGTATCAATTTCTAAAAGAAATGTAACAAGACTTTAAGTGTATGTTCTAGTTGATGCTTAAACTGAAAGAAAATGAAATACTCACAAATGCTATATAATATAAGCCAAGGGGTTTTCACAGTTAATTGAAACATCTGAGTAAAATGAAGATTACCTGTGTTTTATGTCTGCCACTGATGAGAAAACGAGAGACTGGTGTGATGTACTCATTGGTTTGCAAATCTAAAGGTGTGCAGAGAGTGTCACAAATCACCTTGATGTCCCTGAGAAGGAGATTTTACCTCTGAAGCTCCGATTAATAAAAAAAGATATTTAACTAGATAGCTCTTGGTTGCCTATGCATCTGTGTGTTCTGACACATAGCAGCCCCTTCATTTCAGGGCTGGAATAACTTACACTCATGAAATCAACTCAGGATTCATTGTCTTTAGATTAGTATATGTAAAACATCTCAGTTGGAGTCGGTAAAGAGTCAAAACAAATCACACTACACCTGGTTTGAAGATCTATTCTCATTTGTAAAGGTTATGTGAATTTGATATAAGAATATCAGATTATTTTCCCCTGAGCACAAAATTTGTTTATAGCTTATCCAGAAAAGAAGTGGCAAAGATACAGAGTTAGATATATTAATCTCCTGCTATGTGCTCATCTGAGGTCAGCCTGGTTCCTGCCCAACTCTGCAGCTTTTATTCTTATCTGAAAGTATGGATGAATTAGGAAGGGGGTGGCCAGGGTGACGACAGCAGGAACAAAAAGATGGGCAAAAAGCCCATCCAGACCCCTCATATCCACTTCTATTTGCATACACTGAGCTGAAGAGCTAAGAATTCAAAGGAACATAAAAACAGATCGCTCTTCAAGGACCCCTGTCAGACACATCTCGCCTTGTCTTCAGTAAGGGGAACTGAAAGAGGAGCTCATCTGTATTGGAAAGACAAAACAAAACGAAAACCCCGTGGGCAATCAGACAATTTCACTGCCAGGCCCCAAGTAATTTTTGACTTGTTCAAGTTTGAAGAGTTGGTTGGGTGCAGAGCCAGTCTCCCAGTCCGAGAACTTTTCTTCTCCATCGCCATTTCCCAAAGAATGTTTCTCAGAAAACTTGGTTGCATCGGCGGTTAACGAAACAGGTGCCACAAAAAACAGGGTGCTATAGTCAAATTAGATCAGGAAGCAGATGGTTAAAGCTATTCTTTCATTTAAATCATGTCAAACAGGTTTCTTCAGAACAGGTTTCAGAGTCTATTTGCCTTTGTTTATTGTGAATGGGGGTGTGTGACTTGTTGATAATAGGATACAGTGTTCCCAGATATGCTTGATGTCAGAATCCTTTTCTGTTGTGGACAGGGGAGGCTCTTTGGGGTCTAGTGATTCACAGGACACTCTTTGGGTAAACCTGATCCTAATGCAATTGTTCATTTCCTGGGAGACCTGGGAGAAGACCAATTGTTTCAGAGTGTGATGGGGTACCAACAGGTGAGTCAGGCACTCAGACTTGCAGGGTGTTGGTCTGCCAAATGAGGCAGTTGGTCTAGAACAGTGGCTTTCAACAAGTGAGACAAGGGAAGTATTACTGTAAAACTTGGGGCTAGACCAAAGTCTCCTCGTGGTGAGGCAGCGTCATGCGTGGTAGAGAAAGCTTTCTATTCCCACATGCCTCCAACCGGAGAACCACTGAGTTAGAGGTTCCTCCCAGCTTTACTGTTATTGACAGCATACATACATTTATTATTTAACCCAGCAGTTCTTATAGAAAATTTTCTAACAAACTTACATTTTTAAATACACACATGGAGTTATATTCACCAAGCAGTATAGGTAACGTGATAACAAGAGATCAGAAGTAGCTAAATATTCACCAAATAAATTTGTGTAGTCACTGCAAAGAACAAAACTACTTTTGCATGTCTGATTAAATGAAAAAGTGAAGTGTGGGCACTGGACATTAGGATAAAACTACATAATACACATCATTGATGTAATAAATATACATTTATAAAATCATATACATAAAACATATGTTCGTTTATGTGGAGAATAATAGAATATCTCTGGAAGAATACTCAAGAAGCATAACAGTGGTGGCGCTTGGTGTCTCAGGGACAGGGGTGTCAAAAAAAACTAACTTCACACTGTATACTTTGTTGTACTGCTTGAATTTTATATCATATGCAAGATAGTTGTTCCCAATTCCTTTGTCCCTCTATATGTATATGACAATCTTTGTATCAAGACATGGAGACTATTTCTTTCCTCTTTAAATCTTGTCTAGTCTTGTAGTGTGCTTTGGTGGAAGTATTTTTGTGGTAGGTCTGCTCTTGGCCTTTGGGAGGACTGACAGCTTCTGCTTCCTCTTTATGGATGCCAGCTACCATGTAAGGAGTTCAATTACTCTAAGAATACCATGCTGTGAGGAAACCAAGCTAGGCATGTAGGAAAGCCAAACAGAAAGAGAGATGCCCAGCCAGCCCCAAGCTGTCTCAGCCGTCCCTATGGAAGCACTCTGGTGGGTAGGTGAAAAAGCCATCTTAGGCATTCAGCCCCAGCAGAACCACCTAGCAGAGTCTCTCCCAGATTGTAGAACTATGAAGAATAATAAATTGTTATTTTAAACCACTAACTTTTGGGGTGGCTTATTAAGCAACAAGAGATAAAAAATAATGGCCGATTAAACATAAATACATAAAACAATAAAAGTGTTTTCCCATATAATTTTTTATAAATGTGGGGTATGAGAGCCTTTTAATAAGAGGAAAAAGAGAGCCACAAGCGACTGAAGTGGGAGACTAGAGGATATCACTCAGGAGGGAAAGAATGAAACTAGTAGGGAGAGAGACAGATTTTGCCAACTTCGCAAAACACCCCTGTTTGGTTTCTGTTAGGGCACCATACCCCATCCCATCTCTGAATCTCTCTCTCTCTCTCTCTCCCTCTCTCTCCCCCCCCCTCTCTCTCTCACACACACACACACACATGCTTGCACATACACTTAATATTCTAGTAACTAGGGAGAGAGGAGGGAATATTAAATAGGTTAATTGCTACTGTCATCAACTAGAGTCTGAAGCTGAATGGAGTGTGTGTTCCAAGTTACCCTACTGGATACCCTTTGGGAACTGAGAATACAATAGAGAAAGAAACAAGAAAAAAGAACCTAAGTAGCATAACCTCAATATTTCAAAATAATAGACAGGAGGAAGGAGAAATTAGTTTGATTTTAATGAAAAGAATGAATTCTAAAATATTTTAAAGGGCTGCAGTTATTACTTTTAAGTATAGTACATTTTACAAAGCTATGAATGGGTAGCTAGTAAGTTAAATGAGGTAAGTTAATGAAAGAATTAAGATTCACAAGAGGCCTATGTTATATAATTATGTATCATAAAACAGAAAGTCCTTTAACATGTTAGAATTAATTGGATGGCCCAGAAATTGAAGGTATATTGAAGTTTTAGTTTGAAAAAGCAGCTTATTTCAGATTAATGCTTTGTACATAGTAGGCATTCAACAAATGCTTTGTAAAGCAAACCAGCTGGTAAGGTCCATCAGCTATCAGTCATCACTCTTTCTGGTTGGAGGTTTCTATCCAGTTCCTACCCAGAGGCAACTGACAATGAGAAGGTAACCTTGAACATGTTCTCATTTATTTTTTCAGCAAATCATTTAAAAACATCAGTAATATAACTATCAATAGTAACAAATTACTTGCTGAACGGTACAGTTAAGAACAGTTAATTTAAGACATTTTCTTGAGAAAATTCCAATTAAAGTGTGAGTAAGTTAACTGGAAAGGATTAACACAGAAAAGAGTCAAAACAAGCAGAATAACAGGTTCAGCCTGAAGACCTCAAAGTGGTGGAGGGTGGATGTGCATAACAAGAGAGGGACAGGCACACCAAAATAATAGGAGTCAAACCCAAGGTGGGTGTCATCTCCTCCTGGGCTTTTTCTGAGACAGGACCTGCTCTGGGTCATGAGCTCAACTCTGATCAGCAGGTCAGAACATTGGGGGGAGGGGAGAAAGAACGTTGTCATGCTTGACTATAATATTAATTGGAATCTATCCAAAACATTACCTCGGGTAAGATCTGCTTCCTTAGTTCTTTTCATCAGTGGGGACTCAAGTGAATTTCTAAGATCATAACATATCTTAGTATCAAGATCAATACTGAATTAGTAGACATGGCTAAGGATAACTGGGGGGAAATAATTAACAAAATTAAGGAGGATTTGCACCACTGGGAACCATAAAAGTTATTTTATAGGTCCATGTAAATGTAATAAAATCTCTGTCTGTGCCACAATTTAATTTCACATCAAAAAGGTCCCCACAGATAGTCTGTAAGATTATTTTACTAAAATTGAATATGTCTATGCCCTCCTATCCTGAGTAAGAAAAAGCTTACTCTGCCAAGAAAGTTATGTTTCACAGGGAAGACAGGAGTAAGGCCCATCTGATCTCAAGCACGGTCTAATGGCTGCTACTCAAAATAGGTAACATAATTAATTTTTATTAATAATAGCACTTCATAATTGGCAGAGGCAGAACATAATATATCAAACGGATACTTCCAAAAGTAGCACATACTTTTTTCAAATTAAAAAATCAAATATTAAACAATGGTGGAATACAAAGAAGATAGTGTGTATTACACAGAGGTTCTTTATATTACTGCTATATACAGCTTTATTAACACATACTTCACAAGTCCTGCAATTAACCATTTAAAGCACACAATTCAATGGTTTTTAGTATCTTTACAGAGCTATGTAACCACCACCACAATCAATCTTAAAATATCTTCATCACCCACCCTCAAAAAAACCTTATACCCATTAGCAGTCATTCCCTATACTTACTCCCTCCCCCTGCTCTCCCTCAACCAACTAGTAATCTATTCTTTGTCTCTATATATTTTCCCATTCTAAACATTTCATAGAAATAGAATCATATAATATGTGGTCTTTTGTGACTAACTTCTTGCACTTAGCATAATGTTACGCTTCATCTATGTTGTAGCATGTATCAGTGCTTTGTTCTCTTTTATTGTCATTTCATTGTATGGATATTTTATTTGTCCACCTATCAGTTGGTGGACATTTGAGTGTTTCCACTTTTTGGCTACTATGAATAGTGCTGCTATCAAGATTTATGTACAAGTTTTTGTGTGGACAAATTTTTGTGTTTTTTCATTTCTTTAGTGTATATACCTAGCAGTATAATTCTAGATCATATGATAACTTTATATTTAACATTTCGAAGAACTGCCAAACTGTTTTACAAAGTAGCTGCACCATTTTACATTCATATTTATGTTACATGTAAGTGTTCCAATTTCTTCACACCCTCACCAACCCCTGTTTTTATCTGTCTTTTTGATTACCATCATCATATTAAGTGCGAAATGTTATCTCACTGTGGTTCTGATTTGTATTTCCCTATGACTAATGGTGTTAAGCATCTTTTCATGTGTTTTTTAGCCATTTGTATATCTTTTTTGGAGAAATGCCTAATTCAGATACTTTGACCATTTTAAAATTGGTTTATTTGTCTTTATTACTGAATTTTGAGATTCTTTCTATATTCTGGATACAAGTCCCTTATCGGATATATTATTTGCAAACATTTTCTCTTCTTTTGTGGGTTGCTTTTTTCACTTTCTTGATGGTATTCTTTGACGTAAAAAAGATTTTAGTTTTGATGAAGTTTAATTTATCCATTTTTTTTTCTTTTTTTACCTATACTTTTGATACCCTATGTAAAAAGTTTTTGCCTAACTTAAGGTCACAAAGGTTTTCTTCTGAGAGTTTTATCATTTTAGCTCTTACGTTTAGGTCTACAACACATTTCGAGTTAATTTTTATATATAAGGGGAAAGAGGGGTGCACCATCATTCTTTCGTATATGTTTATCCATTAATTTCATTTTAATGATATTTATTACTCCTTTTTTCTTGTGTTCTGAGAAACACATATTGCTAATTACAAAAAGGGAAAAGAGAGTTTTTGGATCCCCCCTCTTAATGCATTCTTAGTTCACACTCATATCCAGTTTGAGGAAATAAATATTTTCCCAGCCAATGCCTGAATGCACTGGCTAAAACATCTTGTGGCTAATGTACAGTCATTGAAGTGATGAGAGTCATTACATTATACTCAAAAATGAATCTTGAAAGAGAATAGTCATTTTTCTCCTATGTAATTAACAAAGATTATAAAAACTGAAAATATTCAAAATTGGCAAGGGTACAGTTAAGAAAGGAATTGTCCTATATTGCCCTTAGGAGTGCAAATGCTTTCTGGAAAGCAATTTGGCTTATTTATCAAAAGCCTCAAAAATGTTCCTACCCTTTGATGCGGTCATCCCTCTGCCTGGTAGTATTCTATGAAATTAAACATGTTGCTCATGCAGACATATTTACAAAGATATTTATCTCAGTATTTTAAAAATTGAATTCTTTTCCTGCTTCTGAAACTTTTTTATTTCACAAAAAGTTTTGAGCATGTACCTCCAAAATATGTATAATTTATTTATTCATAAATTATATGCACTAATATAGTAGGTATATTATAAAGCATATACATAATAAATGAGAAGATAAGGAAAGATGAAATAAACAATACTTTAAAATAAATTTAAATTTATTTTATTTATTAATAATACAAAAGCCATTTTGTTGTCAATAAAATTGTTAATTGCCTTTTAGGGAGACAATGTCATTGAATGTCAAATTCAATAACGTAGTTGTATTTTCTCTTAACAAAGAGCTTTTTTTTAAAAGAAGTGTCAGTTCTGCCATTTTTGGTTATTCACATGTGTTTTAGTGATTAGCATTATCTTAAATTTGAGGTCTATTTGCAAATTTTTAAAAACTATGTGTCTATTTTGATAGATGAGTTTAGTTAAAACTAAGTAATGAAATAATAAATCTAACAGGACACAAAGTACAATATGTGGTAATACATTGAAAATATACCAATCAGGAAGTTGACTAAATTCTTCAGCTCTGTGCAACTCCCAACTCTCCTCTTTCCTGAAGATGCCTGGATTTCTTTCTCCACTATCATCAGCTGAAATATGCACCAAGTCTTGTCACCACTGTCAATCTATATATTAAATATAGGTATAAATCTATAGAGAACTAACATTTCATACTTCTAGAAAAAATGCCCCATATTGGAGATAACTGTCAAAAAGCTAAATGTTTGAAAACTTGGATTCTGAAGTTAGATTATGTTCCATATCCTGAGTCTCACTCTCACCAAGCCTCAGTTTCTTCATCTGTAAAGTAGGGATAGTAGTATTATGTCATTCATATGGTTGTTGTAGGGATTAAATAATATAACGTGTACAGACTGCTTAGCACATTTAGTGTTCAATTAACGTTAGGTAATATTATTGCTTCAATTTTTGTACAAAGGTCAGCAAATGGTGATTTATATCCACATGAAAACACATGAAGCTGATATAAATATAATATATATCATATATGTAAACAACTCAAAAGAGAATTAGAGACATAAAGGTGTAACATTTGTAGAGGAAATTACTCATAAAACCAGGGCAGTTAAAGATTTTCTACCTTAAATATTTAAAAGAATGAAACATAAAAGTAATCAATAAATTGGACTTCATCAAAATTATAAACTTCTGTTCTTATAAAGGAAATCAGAAGGTAAGCCACAGACTGTATGAAAATATTCACAAAACATATATTTGATGAAAACTTGTTTCTAGGATATATAAAGAATGATAACAATTCAGAAGTAAGACTAATAGCCCAATTAAAAGTGACCACAGATTTGAACAGACACTTTAGAAAAGAAGATATAGGAATAGTCAACTATCACTGGAAAAGTCATTCAAAAATGCAAATTAAAGTTACAGTGAAAGGGAGTCAAACATATGGTAACAGAAGGTAATCTAGCTATGAGAGGTGAACACACAATGTAAATATATACATATGTATATATATGTCTTACTGTTAAAGTGTACAGCTGAAATTTATTGGATTTCATTAACCAATGTCACCATAAAAATAAATAAATTAATTAACACAAATAAATAAATAAAATTACAGTGAGATATCACTACATACCCACTAGAATGATTAATATTAAAAAGATTGATAACACAAAGTGTCAGTAAAGATGTGGAACAAGTAGAAGTCTCATACATGGCTGGTAGGAATATAAAATGGAAAAACCTTTTTCGAAATTGGTTTAGCAGTTTCTTACAGTAAAAAACGTACATTTAGCGTATAGCTCAACAATTCTCAATATTTACCCTTAGAGAACTGAAATTATATGTCCACGCAAAACTTTAAATAGATAAAAGAATAAAAAAATTGTGGTATATTTTATAATGGAAGATTATTCATCAATAAAAAGGAAGAAATTACTGACACAACGTCATGGATAAATCTCAAATCATAGTACTAACCAAAGAGGCCAAACACGAAGAGCGCACATTCACTTTGCATGAAAATTTGGAAGAAACAAATCTAATCTGGAGAGAGTGAAGCAGAGCAATAGTGGCCTCAGGCTGGCTGTGCAATGAGGTCCTAGGAAACTTTTGGGTGGAGGTGGAGATGTTTTGTTCTTGACCGTAGTGTGATATTTGTTACATACATGTGTACATGTATGAGAACTCATCAGATGGTCTGTCATATTCATTTATTATTTTCATATTCAAGAAAGAAAAGCAAAACCTTTTTAAAAAGAGTAAAGCTTGACTCAAAGTCCCATAAAGGCAGAAGCTATGATGTGTCTTGCTCTTTTCTCTATCCCTATCTGTCGATAGCAATGCCTGACCCACAGTTGTGTTTGCAATTTATTTGTTGGATGACTGAAGAAAGTGATGGCTAAAGATAAAGATGACATAGCTGAATTAGTGAAGAGCTCCTCCACTTTGTATACTGGTGATGATAGCACAGAATGGAGTGTGGTTATGAGAAAATGCATAGAATATATTATTTATTCACGATGATACTAAGTTCCCTTGCACAATCCAGACATATTTAAATGGTTTGCCTTTGATATATTCATCTTGTAGCATTCCCTTCCCCCGATCTATGACAAGACATCCAGACTTTTGTCCTAGGATCCCATGAACTGAAGGTGACTCAAGGAATCTACTCTAAATATATAGCTGCATAAGGATGGGATGCTCTAATTACTATTTTAAAATCAAAGCAGAATCATAAATAAAATACAATTTATAACTTGAAACACGTTTTCCCTTATTTTATACTTCCAATTCACATAGGCAACCCCTGCATACCCAAGTATTTTGTACAGAAAAGTTCTGCTCAACCCCAGTTAGACATCTGACAGATCCATCCTATTGATCAAAGGGAAATTCTCTGGGTGGCTCCTTGCAGAAATAGTTCTCAGGAAGAGAAAAATAGCTTGGTCTGCATATCCTGCTGCTGAGAGGCTATGAGTTTCCTTTTCATCTATGAAGGACTGAATATTTAATCAAATAATGATTTCTTTAAATGTGAACCTAGCATATTTTATTCCAAGGTAGCCATATTTGTATTTTTCAGAACTTGGGGTTGTGAACCAGTCAACCATAACATCAAATGTTTTTTTGAGAGCTTTGGCACGATTTTTAGTTGAATTAAAAGCTGTAATTCTTTATTTGAAAATAAAGACAATTGCATGCACTTTATTTTAAATTAAGTATCATGAAGTTTAGAATAATTCCTGAAGGAATCATTGTACCTAATAATGTTCCAGTTTATGTGGCTACAAGTCCTAGAAGCTAGTTCTCCTTTCAGCATTATTTTCCTTTAGGCTCACTATTTAGACCCCAGAGAGCTGCTGTTGGCCTGGATGTGGTACACATATTGTAAATACCAAAGAAAGGCCCTGTTAGGATGTAACTTAGAGGGCAGCATCCCCAGGTAAGGAGAGGCTCCCACTTTCTCTCATCAAACTTCTACTCTGCCTGTGTGCAGTGGGGTCTGCAGCCTTCTGAAGCACTGTAGAATGAAGAGGTAATAGGAAATACCTCTGGGGCCAGGAGAGGGGGCAGCGGTTCAGATGGACTTCCTTTTACTCCTCTCCCTGCATTTGTCCACCCTTGTGGAACATACCTGAGTGGTAGTTCTCCTGGCAACTTGGGAAGACTTAGGTGTTCTTCACTCCCATAGAAGCTCCTTTTTTACATAACACTCTGCAGTCATCATCAAGTTTAAAATCATGGCTAATATCATCTGTCTAAGCCAGGAATCGAACTTGTTTACTTAAATCTATACATTATGAGCTAGTTTGGTCCAGTGGAAGGAAGTAGCTTGAAGGGAGAATCAGAAGTAGGATTCTAATTTTATCTTCATTACCAATTAGCTATGACCTTGAGCAAATTAATTTAACTTCTTTGTGACTTAAGTTTCTTCTTTTTCAAATGGGAGTAAAGAAACCTGCTTTTTAACTTTGTCATGATAATCAGATGAGATTGCATATATGAAAATGGCCTAAATTTTTAAAAAAGCAATAAAAAAATGACAAGTTTAAAAACACTATCCATTTATGTATAAAGTAGGTTAAAAGGTTATAAAATAAAAATAAAGTAGATAAAATGTTAAGATAATAAGAAGTAGAAATTACATAAGAAATATTAGGCACCATATTTATTGCACTATCAAATATTACAGGGGAGGAAAACCTATATAATAACAAGGCCTGCTTCTTATTCAGGCTCTCAGGAAAAAAACGTACAAGATCTATAAACAAGCATTGATCTGAGGTAAAGGTTTAAGAAAACTGTTGAGTTTTCAACAAATAAGCAAAAGGCCCAATCTTGATAATGAAGTTTCTTGCCTGCCCTGAATTGAGGCAACTTGAGTCTTGAGTCAGAAGATCTGGGCTTAACTGTGGTAGTTTGCATGCTGTGACCAGGTCAACAAAGCCTAGAAGGTCCTGGTCCCAGCTCATACCTACGATATCATGTAAAGCATTAATACATGTCATCTAAGCCCAATGTCTGGGATCTAGGTTGTGAAATTCTTACTGTGCTGGTATTGGAGCAACCTCTTCTTAACTGTGCTTAAACTATGGAACCAAGGAGTTTTCAATTTGTGTCCACTTATAGATTTTTAAGAGCAGGCCTAGTCAAGGCCTCTTTCAAACAAAAACCCTGCAACATCCCCAGATTGGCTAGATATCTGTTTATGGCAAGGAACTTTAACCATATCCAAAATTGGGATTCTGACTTGATATCTAATGACTTGAGGGATTGCCCAGCATAAGCCAGTTAGCAGGGACGGAGAAGGTA
Source organism: Rousettus aegyptiacus (assembly GCF_014176215.1). NCBI lineage: Eukaryota > Metazoa > Chordata > Mammalia > Chiroptera > Pteropodidae > Rousettus > Rousettus aegyptiacus. Next base: position 67,631,911 of record NW_023416311.1, read on the forward strand.
AGGGTGAAAGAGAAATCCCCAGGAATGAATAAGGAGTCCAGAAGAGCAGCAGGTGCTACAGGGCTGTACTTCAATATTTCCCATCCTAGATCCCCTTGGATGGTCCAGGGATTCAAGAAGGTTTGTGGGGAATGTGTCCAGGAGTACCAGATCCTGTTGCTAGGCAACCTCCTCTTAGAGCCAGGAAGCATGAGGTGCTTTCTTACAACGTGGAGAGGAAGTTAAGCAGAGGAGACCCGCAGGCAGAGACAGTAAAGAAGGCCTAGTGAGGGCAGTGGGGAATGGGACCAGGGGCATCAGAAGCTGAGCATGGAGCCCAGCGAGGTTCTGCCGTGGCACCAACACCTAAAGGTTCAGAGCCAGAGAGGGAACAAACAGGAGCTAAAGCAAAGGACCACTGAGAGGAAGTCAGCGGCTCTGGTTGTACATCAGCCATCAGCCCTCCCTCTGGAAATTCCTATAGAGAGTTATAAGGTATAGGAAGGGGCTGAAGTCCTGCCAGTCTGGCAGATGGGAGCACTTGCTTTAGTAGACCTGGATTCAAGCAATTAGAGTGCCTTATACCTAAAATCCAAAAACTAAGTGGGGAGTTTCAGGTAACATCATGGCTGGGCTGGGTCTGCAAAGAACAATTTTGTTGCTCATTTTCAATAGGATCTAGCAACAATCCCCCCACCCAACACACACATTATTCACAGTTATTTAACTAGGTTGACCTCTGGTTTTCATGTGGAAGTAGGTTCAGAATCTGATAGGCAAGGTGCACCCTATTCCTCAAGGTCCCGTGAGAAAATCAAATGTGTATAAATAGCCTGTAGTAGCCTCTTTGGCTAGAGATCCTCTCCTTTCTTTCCCAGTGGGTCTAGGAAACATTGGAAGTGAAATGAAATCTTAATTATCAAGAAGAAGGAGGAGGAGCAGGGAGAGGGGGGAGAGAGAGAGGAAAAGGGAAAAAGGAGAGAAAGAAGGAAAAAGGAGTAGAGGGAAAAGGAGAAGGAGGTGAGAAGCTTACATGTGTCTGACCTATGCCTTGTATGTCTATTTTCTCTGTGTAGATGCCCACTTATACCTGCTTTAGTTCTGGCTTCTGCTATACTGACATATTCGTAATTCGAACAGTTTCCTTTGGATATATTCCTAAAAATAGAATAACTGAGGTAAAGAATAGGTGCATTTCTAGGCTTCTGCTGCATATTGCAAAATTGACCTCAAATAAGTTTATGTCATTTTATATACTCTCCAAAGCTTAATGAAAGGTCTCATTTACCAGTGATCCCTAAAATCTTAGCCAGTTTATTAGGTGAAAGGGCCCTTTATTTGTTGATGGAATTTTCATTTTTTAAATTACAAATTATTCAATCATTTCAACAAGATTTTAATAGAAGTACTGAATTCTGTCTTCTATTTCATTAAGAAGCATTTGGTGGTTAATAAGGAAGTGTCTGTCCTATTCCTTGCCCTCATATATTAGGAGAGCTAAATATATGCTCAATATCCTTGAAACAGGACATGACCTGCAAAAAATATGTGTATCTGGGAGGATGAGGACAGGTCCATCATCCGCGTAAACACTGGAAGGCAGGGAAGACTTCATGGAGGAGGTGTGATTAGTACTGGCTCCGCCAGATGGGGAGGATTTGAATAGGTAAAGATGTGACTGGACATTGCGGATTGGAGTTCAGGCAGTAGCAGAGAGCAAAATCTTGATTAGAAATGAGCAGGTCATGTGTGTCAGCTCAGGTTCCCCAAGAAGCAGACATGAAAATGGAATTGAATGTGCAAGTATTTGATTTGAGGAAATGCTTGTGAGAACATAGGAGGGAGCGGGAGAAGGCTGGGAGAACCGTTAAACTGTGATGTGTGTCTGACCCTGAGAGAAGGAGAGAAGGAAGGTTGAATGGAAGCATCCTAAACTTCCCCTCGGTGTATATAGATTTGGGAAAGGCTTTCAGAGAGTCCTTGAGACAAAGCCAGCTATTAGAGTAGTCCCATGTCTCCCAGGAACAAACAGGCTGCCTTAGTATCTCTGTTGCACTCAGTCACTGGCTGGAGCAGTCTGTGAGAAGCTGGGAAGCATGGCCTTCATGCAAACATGGTGATGATGATGCATTTCATAGCACAACATTGGACGTTTATGAGGTGCATTCTTGTGGCTGTCACAACACAGCGGTGAGAGAGTGAGAGGACTGGCCTGACAAGGCAGGGTACATTTACCCAGAGGTGCAAGAGGGTTTCTACCTTCACCTGAGAAGTCTCTTGATTTCTGTAAGTGGACAGAGAACATGGTGACAATAATAGAAACCTTGGTAGTGCAATTTCACTTCTAATGCATCCCAGGGGCTGGGATATGGACGGTCAGGTCAATAAAGAGTGTGCTGGGTGTGCAGATGGGCCCTTGGCATCCATTTCTCCTTCCAGTGTGTTTTCCTGTGCTGCAGGGGCTGGGAAGCTTAAGCTCTGCATTTTCTAGGTTCCTTTGCATCTATCATTCTGATACCAATTAACTTCTGTCCATTAGATGCACTATTGGGAGATGTGAATGGCAGAAATGAGGCAGAGGCCTTCCATTTGCTATTTTTAGATGTTTTCTGCTGGCAACTGAGGTCATGGAGACTTTGGGTTTTTATGCAGCAGCATTCCAGAGTGTCCAGTCTCCAGCTTCAGTGTTGGACAAGCTTTAAGAGTCATGGAGGTGGCAGCTTTCTGATCTCTGAACCACAGCTGCAGTGGTGTGTTCTGGATAGTTCCAGTAGTGGCTTTCTGGTTTTCCACCTTCCTGGCAGTGGCCCAGGGGGCACTCCCTGGTGAGCTGGTTTAGCAGTGTTCTTTTGGGAGTCATTTCTGGAGGCCCAGTTTGATATCTGCTTTCTAGCCTTTCCAATGATTTTTGTTTTGTTTTGCAATAGACTTCTATTTTTTAGAGCAGTTTTAGGTTCAGAACAAAATTAAGTGAGAAGCACAGATTCTATATATCTCCTACCCACCACCAACACAGAGCCTCCCCCACTATCAACATCCCAGCACTTGAGTGGTATTTGTTATAATCAATAGCCCTACTACTCTTAGTGTTGTATACTCTATGGGTTTCGACAAATGTATAATGATATTTCTACCATGATAATTTCATACAGAAGTACTTTCATTGTCCTAAAAGTCCTTCGTGCTCTGTTTATTCATCTGTCTTTTCCCCTAACCCCAGCAACTACTGATCTTTTTACTATCTCCATAGTTTTGCCTTTTTCAGAATATAGTTGGAATCATACAGTGTATAGTCTTTACTGAAGGACTTCTTTCACTTAGTAATATCCATTTCAGGTTCCTTCATGTCTTTCATTGCTTGATGGCTCGTTTTTTTTAGTGCTGAATAATAGTCCATTGTATAGATGTACCACAGTTTTTTTTATCCATTCACCTACTGACAGACATGTTGACTGCTTCTAATAATTTATAAACATTCGGATTCCCTGCATTAAATACTTTGATGCTTAAATACCTAGAGTAGTTTTCATTTGTACTTTATTCTATTAAGATACATACTGTCGGCATGGGGTAGAAGTCACAACAGAATGGGGCCCACCTGAGAAATAGGTTTACCTGACCTTTGCTTTGCCATGTTGGTTGAACTCCTCAAACACCTTCGCCTTGTTCTGCTCCCTGTGGGAAGAGGTTATTGTCATAGACTAATCCCAAAAAAGAATTGGAGGTCTAAGGTTCAGGATTTACCATGTTAGAACCAACGGAACTGGGCTCCCCCTGTCTCTGTTTTTGCTTCTATAGATAATTCTCTCAATTCCAAGAGCACACTAAGCTTTTTCTCATCTCATGGTTTCCCACTTGTTTCTGGGATGCCCTTTTTCTAGCTCACTGCATATCTGGATCTTTTGCATCCTTCAGGTTTTAGCTCACATTACCTCCTTATGTAATATAAATCCTCACTGTTTTCTAGGACATCTCTTTTATGCAGAAAGATGTACTTAATTCAGGCCATAAGAATCTCAAGCTTTACTTTAAGCAAAAGCTCTGCCATTCCGACAATTGAATATGAACAACAGCCTAGAAATGAATTTGTTTTCCTTATCTCTTATTGTATAGCAACAAGAGATACAACAGTGGCTTAAAACAATTTATTATCAACTCTAGAAGTTCTAAAAGTTAACTAATTTCAACTGGGTGGTTATTCTGTTGGTCTTTCTTGCTGTTTCTCATGTCGTTGCAGTCAGATGGTGGCTAGGCCTGCTACATTTGAAATAGATTCACTCACATGTCTGGTACTTTGACAGGAATGGCCGGAAGGCTGGGTTCATTTGGACACCAGGATGGCTAGGCTTCTCTTTTCCATGTAGTCTCAAGGCCTCTCCCTGTCCACATGGCCTCTCCACATGGTGTCCCCAAGTGGTTTTTCTTTCAGAGTAACAACTTCTTACCTGGTGGCGTAAGGGCTCCCAACAGGACAAGAACAGAAACTGCCAGGACTTCTTAAGGCATATTGCTGGAACTGGTACAACATCACTTCTGCCACATGTTTTGGTTACAGTAAGTCATAATGCCAGCTCAGATTCTGTGTGGAAGGGACAAGGGTGTGAATACCAGGAGGCCTGGTGCATTGGGGTCCACTTATACAGGCTAGCTACAACAGTACTTAAACATTGTCAGCCAATGGATTTTGCCAACACTCATTAAGCTGGCTAATGAATAAGAATGATAATGATTGATGAGGATGAGGATGATGATGATGATGGCAATGAATGAGGAGAATTCTATCTGCTCTTTAAAACTACTTTTCTACTTGGGAATTGAGATAGTTCATAAGAAACCATAGGCAGATTCTCCAAGAACTATGAGCCAAATGATGATCTAAGAATTCGAAAAGTTAAAAGCCACAGATGATGGATGATATTAGCAATCTGGAAAAGGCTTAAAGGCTAATAAATCTCTAAATTATTCAAGGGAAAAAAAGCAGCCATTAAATTTCATAAGTGGAGGATACCAATAACCTAAAAGAGAGAGATTTTAATGGAGAGTTGGGATGGAAACCAGAATACAGTAGGTTAAGGGTGGCAACATGGACAGGGCAAGGAAAACAACTTATTCAAGCAACATAGCCGGGAGCTCCCCACTGCTTGTGGGAAGGGAATCTGGTACAATCTTTCTGGATGGCAATTTGGCAGCAGATAATAAAAATCTTGAATATGTTAATGTCTTTTGACCCAGTTATTGAAAGTTGAAGAAATTAGCCTAATGGAATAATCAAACATATGCAAAGATTTATAGACCAGGAAATTCACTTAACAATTTTTTGTTTTGTTGTGAAATATACCTTATATATAGAAGCATGCACAAAACAATGGAGTATATTTTAAAGAATTGTAATAAAATAAGTACCTGTGTAGCCACCATCCAGGATAACAAGTAAAATATTGCTCTCCATGTGCCCTTTCCCAATTTTATTCTTCTGTTCCCCACCATGAGTAATAATTATCCCAAACTTTGAACAATCATTTCTTTGCTTTTCCCTTAGAGTTTTACCACCTTTGAATATATCTCTACATAATATAATGCTTAGTTTTGTCTGCTTATGTTTTTAAGATTCTTGATTGTTGATGGGCCTGGCTCCATCTTGTTCATTTCTTCTGCTGTAAGATATTTATTTATTCTACCTTGCTGAATATTTGTTTATCTATTTTTGTTATTATAAAAAATTGCTAAAAACATTCTTATTCACATTTTCTGCTGCACATGTATAAGAATTTCTCTTAAGTATAATCCAAGAAGTAGAACAGCATAGATTAGCATAAGTTCAACTTCCCTAACAATGCTAAAATGTTTTCCAAAGTGATTTTACTAATTTACATTTCTGCATATGATAGTTTCAGATGCACCACATTCTTATCACTACTTGAAATTGTCAGACATTTTCACTTCTGCCAGTCTAAGGTAGAGAATATTATCAGTCAAGCAGAGCACCATGCACTGGTTGCCAGTACGTGGGGACAGAGGGGACCCCAACTACATGGAGGATAGCAAAGATCATCCCAATGCTAGCCACCAAGAATAGAAGTCCAAATACTTCTGTCCATTGCATGCGGGTATCAGAGTCACCAAGGAAAACATAACATAGTTAAGCACTGGATGAACAACAAACCCTATACTCACATAAAGAAGAAACAGAGCAAGATGAATTCTAATAGTGTCCCCCATGGCTAGGGGATGCCCTCATTAGCCAGGGCAATTGGCCTATATGCACTTCTCTTACACCACAGTAGAAGGACTCAGTCCCCTCACTGGTGGAGTCTGAAATGCTGAAAGCCAGAGGTGTGCCTGAGGTCACTGATACATACATATATTCGAGCAGAACGAAGGAGCACACATTGAGCCTGGAACAGGGATAGTCCCACACGAGGTGATAAGCACAGGATACACTCTATGGACTCTTTATCATTTAGTAAGGAAGTGTTCCAGGCCCCAGGCCTATTCTTATGTGGCCAAATGGGGGAATTGAAAGGTTGCACACATGAGATTGCCTTTCCTAACAGTATCTTTTTGTGTTTTTTTCTAATGACAGTTTTATCGAAATTCACATTCATACAGTTCATCCATTTAAATTATATAACTCAATGGCATTTTGTATATTCAGAATTGTACAATTACCACTACATAATTTTTAGAAAATGTTTATCACCCCAAAGAGTAACCCCGTATCCACTAACAGTCATTCCCCCTTACCTCCAGCCCCTGACAACTACTAATCTACTTCCTGTCTCTTTGTATATTCTCTTCTGAAGATTTTATACAGATATGATTAGGCAATATATGGCCTTTTGTGACTGGCTTCTTTTACGTATACCATTTTCAAGGTTCATCAATGTTGTAACATGTATCAATATTTCATTCTTCATTTCTTTTACTGTTGAATAATATTTCATTGTATGGATATACTACATTTTATGAAGATATGTTTTGTGGTGAATGTTTATCCATTCATCAGTTGAAGAACATTTGGGTAGTTTACTTTCTTATTATAAAACACAAGATTTTAGAACACTTTAATTCCATTTATTCCCCTCATGACTTCTATGAAATTGTTGTCATGTATTTTAATTTAAAATTATTGTCATGTACTCAATTTAAAAATGTAAACAATTTAAAACAATTGCATAGAAGATATAAGCGCAATAAATGGAGTTAAAGTGTTCTAAGATCTTGTATTTTTCAGTAGGAAAGTAAATATTAATTACAAAGATTGGGAAATGTATTGTTTTACAGTCAGTTTTTGTTTTGATTTACCCACATAATTACCACGTTTTAAATTCTTCATTTGTTTTTATTTCAGACTTTCTATCTGAGCTTACAATCTTTTCAGTATAAATATATATGTGTAGTGGTATGTGTGTGTATTTAAATATGAACTCGATAAGAAAATAAAACACTATCAGTTTAAAATTCTATACACAGTGAAAATAACTTTCAAGAATGAGGGCAAAATAAGGCATTTTCAGATAAAATCACAGGGAGAGTTTGCCAGCAACAGACCGGCACCAAAGGAAATGTAGTGAATATAGTTCAACACATTGAAGATATCATTCCCTTGGCTTCTTGCTTTCGCCTTAGGGAGCATAGCTCTTAATCTATTTGTTACTCTTTTCAAAGTAAACTACCTTTAATCTCTGGATGCTTTTGAGATTTTTTTGATATTTGATTTTCTGGGTTGTACCTTCAGGTAGTCTTTGGCCTGGATAGTCTTTATTTCCTTGCCAGTTCTTTTGATGCTTTTGAATGTGTTCTCGGCATAATTTGTTTTCAGTGAAAGTATCTATTTGGGAACTTGGCCTGACTTGATACCAGAAATAAAACATCAAGTTTAATAACACAAAATTAGAAACAATCTTACCACCTAATAGTAGCTAAAAGAAGAGAAAAGATTCAGAAAGACAATATCTCCAAGACCATTCATGATGGACAATTAAAATGGTAACTACATATATTCATATGGAGAAAAAGAAACCTTCATACACTTCTGATGGGACTGAAAATTGGTACAGCCACTATGAAAAACAGTATGGAGGGTCCTCAAAAAACTAAGAATTGATCTACCATATGATCCAGCAATCTCTCTTCTGGATATATACTTGAAAGCCCATATCCAAAAAGATATTTGTACTCCTGTGTTCATAGCAGCATTATTCACAGTGAAATATTACTCAGCCATAAGAAGAGATGAAATACTGCCATTTGCAACAACATGGATGGACCTCAAGATAATTATGCTAAGCAAAATAAGCCAGACAGAAAAAGTTGAAAATCTCATGATATCACTTATATGTGGGAGATAAACCTAAAAGCAACAAATGAACAGGACATACAGAGACTCATGGTCATGGACAATATACTAGTCATTACCAGAGGGTGGAAGGAAGGGGAGAGGGAAGAGGTAGACAGGGTAAAGGGGGTCAAATATGTGGTGACAGAAAGAAATCTAACTATGAGAAGTGAATACACCGTGTAAACATATAATGTCTTACTGCAAAGTGTATAGCTGAAACTTATTGGATTTCATTAACCGATGTCACCATAAACAAATTAATTATTTAATTAATTTTAAAAAGATAACTTCATATATTAACTATATGAAGGAAAGGTACTAGTAGGAGGCTGACTTCTGCCAAGAAAAGATGAAAGAGTACATTTTTGGGGGTGGGAGGCTCTGCCCAGCTCTATAAAAGTGGTGAGGATACTAACTGGCTGCTGTAATGTCAGTTTGCCCAGCACATCTCTGTAATGACATCAGACAATTATAGAGCCACGGAGCACATCCAGCTAACTCTCCCACTCTCACTCCATGACCATCAACTGCATTTGAACTGTTATATTTTCCTGCAGGTGAAAGAATCTGTCTACCAGTTTAACCATCTAGGCAGTGGTATTCCTCGCGATAAATCAATACCTTGGCCTTTGAGTTTATTCATCTGTTTCTTATAAGTTGGATCATATAACCCATCCCTCTGAGCTCTGTCAGTTCTTGGTGCTCTGACAAAGTTGAGTTTGTGGACCTATAAAGCTGAGGACAAAATCCTGGACCGAGGGGACTCTTCCAAAGCTCTGAGAGCAACTCACTGGCAGCCAGCCAGCCTTTCTATTTGATATCTTCATCTCGCTTAATTTAAATGCAATCTGAATAAGTTGTCAAAATGTTCTCCCAGTTATTAAGTTTTTATCTCTCACGTCCAAACCCACCCTTCTATATTCTGCATTGCGATGCTGGGTCTAGAATTCTAAAAACCACATTTCTTCTTTGTCAGGGAGTTATAATGCTAGGGACAAGAAGAGACTTACTCCTTCCTGTGTTTCCTGAATGTTTCCTGTTTCTGCGAGCATGACACTAGCATCACTTCTTTATCCCAACAGTTTCAGTTTCTTCCTCTAGTAGCAGCTTACTTCAGTTTGGAGTTGTTCTAGATATTGCAGGAGCAGGTTCATCCTGCCCTCTGAGACTCCTACCTAAGCAGACTGATGTTCTCTCTCCAGAGGTCAGCTTCCTCTTCTGGGTTCCTAAATTGTAATAATTGCAGTTTCTTTACCTTGTTCTCAAGTTCTAGGGGTGGTAAATGCTTCTTGCAGTGGTATTTCTGTGACACCTCTTGCGCCATTTCACTTACTTAGTTAACTTTATATCTGGATAACAATTATATTTTCTCTGTTCTAATAACTGGTTTCTGTCTCTTGACTATACCTTGAATGATACAGATGTGCATATGAGCTGCAATTTTTCTGTTCTTTTTTTTATTGAAATTGGCAAGAAGATATTTACTCGTGTCTAACAATCTGTACATGATTTTCAAAAAAACAAAAATGAAACGAGTTCACATCAAACAATTTGTCAAAATAGGAAGAAAACTGGAAGAAATAAATGAACAATAGAGTGGCACATTTTGTAGATATTTGATTTGATTTTTTCCACATTCTCCATAACTGAGCAGTTGCCAAGGTGCTAGTGTATCTTTTTCTTAGTTCTGGAAACCAATAAATCCCAAAATAACACCATTACAGTAAAATAAGCTACATAGCCCAAAGATGGATTTACTGAAATGATGTCAAATGATTGTTTCCATAGTATTGAGTGCTTACTTTGGGACTTTCCTAGAGCTGAGGTTTCAAGAGGTTATTATTTTGGCTTGAGGAGAGGCTTGAAAGGATATTCTAGGGGAAGAGAGCATGCCTTAACAATCGCTTACTTCTGGAAGGGTTCTGGGGCTGTCTAAAGGGCAAAGGAAGAATAAGTCAGGAACATGTTTTGAACACTTTGTAGCCAGTTGTCTCCAAAAGAAGAAATTAGCTGGTATGTCAAAGAAATAAGCCAGTTTTGTTTATTAAACCAAATTTTGAATTTAAAGATTATGGCTATCTGTAATTATTCAGGCTTATATTGCTGAGGAATGTACATGCTTTAGATCTGTTAAGGATGTCCCAGTTTGAAAAGGAAAGCTTCTTAAGTGGTACTGCCCTAGCTTATGGCATACATTTCCTTCATTTTCCCTGAAATCTGGAGCCTCCCTCCATCACCTATCTAGGTTACAAAGCTGTAGCTCAAGGCAGGGTTTATGAAAATAATTGTCTGATTTTGTACTTCTGAGCTAAGCCAAGTACCAACTGCTTCAGAGTAATTTCCCCCTGCACCTTCTTCCCCTAGGAAGTGTTTCCACATTAATAATAATATAAAAGCAGCCAGATATTCTTAAGCCTTTTTGAGGACTATGATTACAAGACATGAAACCTGTCCCCCTCCCACCAATACATTCCTTTCTCAAGTACCACACCAAATTTATTTGAATCAAATGGTATTGTGTACCCAAAGCATTTAACTTCTGATCCCTGCTACAGTCTTAACATTGCCACCAGTAAAACCTCCATTCTACTCTTTGTCTTGCCCTATTCGCACAGGCTTCTTAATCATCCTCTTTTACTGAAATGTACATTACCTTACAAGAGAACTAGATACAGGTGATGGTTACAAAACATTATTAGTGTACTAAATTCCACTGAATTGTACACCTTAAAATGATTAATGGTTAATTTTATATTATGTGTATTTTTCCTCAATTAAAAAAAAAGAGAGGGAGAACACAAATTACCAATATCAGGAAGATTGGACTTCACTACAGACCCTATAGTCATTAAAAGGATAATAAGGGAATACTACAAACAATACTTTGTCCATCATTCAACGACTTGGATAAAATGGACAAATTACTTGAAAGATACAATCTATCAAAATGCAAGAAGAAATAATAATTGGAATAGTTCTATATCTAGTAAAGGAATTCAATTTGCAGTTGAAGACCTTTCAACAACAATAAAAAAAAAAAACTCCAGGCCCAGATGGGTTTACTGGTAAATTCTACCAAACATTTAAGTAAGAAAATTTCTACTTAATTTTTATATCTACTTAATTTTTTTTTTTCAGAATATGGAAGAAGAGAAAATAGCTATTTTATGAGGCTAGAATTTTCCCATTATCAAAACCAAAAAAAGGTAATAATACAAGAAAAGAAAGCTACAGACCAATATCCTTCAGCAACATAGTAGAAAATAAAATCTAGGGATATATAAAAAAGATAATACATTATGACCATGTGATGTTCATTCCAGGAGTGCAAGACTGATTCAATAACTTGAAAATCAATTTAATTTACCATATTAACAAACTAAAGTAGAAAATCCACATAATCATCTCAATAGATACAAAAAAATTGACAAAATTCAACATCTATTTATGATCAAATTCTGAGAAACCTATATTTAGAAAAGAATTTCTTTAACCTGATAAAGAGCATCTGCAAAAAACATCTTAATGGCAAAAAAAAAAAAAAAAAAAAAAAGATTGGGGTCGGGGGAGGATAATAGAAGGGGTAGGGGATTAAAAAATACAAATTGGTAGTTACAAAATAGTCATGGGGATATAGAGTATAGCATAGGGAATATATAGTCAGTAGTATTGTAATAACTATGTATGGTATCACATGGGGGTGAATACTTCATAAGTTATATAAATGTTTAAACACTGTGTTGTATACCCAAAACTTATATAATATTGTAGGTCATCTATAAATGAAGAAAAAAAACAATTTTTTTAAAACCTACATGCTAAGATAAAAATCAAGGGCAGAATATAGAAAAGAAGAAATAAACTGTCTTCATCTGTAGATGACGTAATTGTCTATGTAGAAAGCCTTTCGGACTCTACTAAAAAAGTTCCTAGAACTAACAAATCATTTAGCAAGATCACAGGATACAAGAGCAATCAATAGAAATCAATTTAATTTTATATATTGGCAATGAACAATACAAAATTTAAAAATTTTAAACTTATGATAGTACACGCAAAAATGGAAATATTTAGCTATAAAGCCTACAAGTTATGTGCAGGATATGTACATTAAAAACTGTAAAATACAGATGAAAGAAGTCAAAGAGAATCTAAATAAATGGAGATATAAATTGTGTCCATAAATTGTAAGACTCAATATTATTAAATTGTCAATTCCCCTTAAATTGATCTATAGATTTTATGCAATCACAATCAAATACCCAGTAGGAATTTTTATAGATAACATTATTGATTCTGAATTTTATGCGTAAACACCAGTAAATTAGTATAGCTAAAACAATTTTTAAAATGAACAACAAAGGACTTAGACTATTCGATTTCAAGACTTACCATAAAACTACAATAATCAAGGCAGTGTGGTAACGAAGCAACTGGAATCAGTGATACTTTGTATCTCAAAGCAGGCCTGTGACAGAGACTTCTTATTGTCCCCAAAATTCATTCTTCCCTCTTCTTTTTAGTAACAGAGCTCCTGACTTTTATTGGGCATGTGATAACTCAGCTGAATGCTACATTTTTCCTCCTCTCTTTTAAGGAGATGTGGCCATATAACTAAGTTCTGGCCAATGAGATATGAGCAGAAGTTTTTCAAGCATCTTTCATTCATTCCTTTAAGAGAACATGTAATTTGAAGCTGGAATGGGAGCCTTCTTCGACTATGCAGGAATTGGCAACATCCCAGAGCATGGTAGTATAACAGCTTCGAAGGTGTCTAGGCTTCTGAAACCTGAAGGAGCAGAACAAACCTACCATTTCTCTTGTTTTTGCCACTTGTTATTTAATCTCTGTTAAACAATTGAAAAACACATCCTAACAAAGACTGGGTATGAGAGCTCCCCATCTGACTTCTCATGGTAATGCCTAACTGCCCCAGGTTCTGCCACCTTAATCACATCCTTTCAACTTCTTTAACCTCAGACCTAGTTCTACCCTTATTTCTTTTCCGTCTCTACTCTTCATTCTCTTTCAGCTCCTGGCTTTATATTAAATGCATTTGTGTTGTTATTCAGTCTTTTGCCTTTGTAGCCTTGTATCCAGTTCCTATTGGTCACAAAAGCAAAAACAGGGATAATGAAAGTTTAAAGGGTACAGTGAACGTCCTGCTTAAACACTTTACAACAGCCACTAACTGGTAGTTCATTTTTTACTCTGAAGCTTTCTCTCTTCTTTTGAATATTTCACAAAGTATTCATACGGTGTGTTCTTATTATTTTGTAACTTAGTGATACATTATGGTCTAGAAAGATGATGTGTCTTGAATGCTCTCCCCCACTATTTTTTATTCCTGTTAGAACAGTTAAAATATAGCTGCTTGATTTGTGTAATATTCAGCCAAACTTCACCAACCATCTACATAGACTTTTTTCACCTTTACTTGTGGAAATTAACTTTTATAAAGCAAAGAAAGCAAAATTCTACCATGTGTAATAGTGCAAACAACCTCAATGATATATCAGTCTTTACTTGTATGAACTAATTTTTATTTATTATGAGCTAAATAATATTTCATTCCCAGTGTCTACTCTCTAATGATTTGGTAAAGACGAATTCTTATTTTTCAAATAAAGAATTGGAAAGGTTAATAAACCTTTTCTGCAATTTTACTGATTTCCTTCTTTGTTCTCTTTTAACTCTTAGGAATTTTACTACCTAAATTTTTTTGCTGCACTAAAAGAAAAATATAGGCACATTAAGAGGCACTATTTTAAATATTGTTATAAATATTTTTAAATGTAAGATGTGCTCTTTAGAGTGAAGAAATTTCACTTAATAGATTCTGCCCTATTTGGAAATAATAGTAATTACCATTTATTAAACACTTAATCCATGTTAAGAATTGTGTCTTTATATACACTATTGCATTTTATCATACCATGTCTTTCCAAAGAAAAATGAAAAATTAATACCTCTTCCAAAGTTATATAGCTAGCATTAAATCTGATGGGCATAAACATACAATTTATACAGAATATTTTAAAATATTCATTTGAAGACTATTTTAATATTGTAGGGATTCCTTTCTTTTTCCGTTTGATGATCAATCCAATAATATTCATATCTCAACTTATAACCCTATGGAAAAGCACTGGTTTTCTTTTGGAATTCTTTGTCATTTGTTATTTAAAAAAATGAACTTGCTCCACAATTTAATTTCATTAAAAAGCATCAATTGTGGATATTTTTTTTCTTTACCTACATGGGTAGAGATAATAATAATAATAGTTACCATTTTTGAGTACTTATGCTGTGCCAAGCATTGTGCAAGATCCTATACATACATTGTCATATAATTTTCACAACAAACACAACCCTCTGTGGCAGATATTTTATCTCCATTTCACAGTTGAGGAAACTAAGTCTCAGAGAGAATTGTTAAGTTGCTCAAGTTATCCAATAAGAACGTGTCTTAGCCAAAGCCCTGCTTTTAATCATTTCAGGAGCGTCACTGCATGACTGAATGCCAAAACAATCGAGTAAAGAGTGGGAGAAAAAAAAATCAGTCATTAATTACTGGTTACTTGGAGTCATATAGACTTCCAGTTGTTGTACTGAATTCAGCCACGGTCTTTATTGAATTCCATTACTCTGATTTTTTTTTTTATGTGACTAAATTTTCAAGGAGAATTGGTTGAATTCTATCAGCTTTACAGTTCCCAAATCATTTGGAAGCATATAACTCTTATGCAAAAAGAATTCTTAAAAATCTCAATTATATAATTAAATGGCAATCACACCCACATATAGATGTGCAAAAAAATGTGGTAATAAGGGAAGACAAATAATTGTAGTAATAATGAAATAACAATACAATAATTAAATATTAGGGTAGTAATATTAGAATTAAAAGTTGTGGAAATTGAAATGTGGAAGTTGAAATGAAATTCCTCTCTTCAATTAAGAAATAGTAGCTTTATATTACCTTAAAATATTAGGGGGAAAACCATTTCATGAAGACGTCCTTCCCCTTGGCAGATTATTCTGCAGAATCCTAGTAAGCTTTCACAGGTGATAGCTTAATTTTTTTTTAACTTTAAGTTTATAACCCAAGAAGAATTCTCTAGGCCTTAAGTAGTTTACTATAATGGACAAGAAACTCTGTTAGAAGATAATTTCACAAAGAAGTTAATAATTTAAATTTAAAAACCTATACGAATGTGTATTTGTGAACCAGTATTTAAAGTATTCTTTTGGTAATCTAGAAACTGTAATCTGTTGCCCCCAAGTCCTTATTCTTTTTGTGTTGCATTTCCTATTAATATCAAAAAAGAATATGCAATGACAACTGAAAATATTTCACACCTGAAAAAGATACCTTACTGCAAGGAATAGTCATAGAAAGGATAAAGATAAAATAATCATAAATATTTTGCTGAGAGTTTCAAATAGAAAAGTCATAGATAGCTCATGATAAACATATAAAAAAATTTTATCTGTAGCATGTAATCCAAAAACACCTCTCAGGTCTCTCTTGATTGACCCTGAATAAAAGTCTTGCTTCAGGTGGCAAAAAAAAGGTCCATTAATGTTGCTCGTGCATTTCAACATAAAAATGGAATGGAATCATTGACTACAGGTAGAAATGTGCAAAACTACTCAAGATAAATATGCTGCTTTGAGGCTACACATTCACTCCACTTTTGTCTGCCAGCTTGATTTTTGAATTGGGCGCTCATGGATAAAAGGTATGTGATCTGAAAAAATAGGGTGCGTCTTTTAAAAGTCAGTGTCATGTAATGTCATTCCTGTTGGCAAAATTTATGTTACATAGCATTAGACCATGGGCCAAGCTAATGTCAGATGATGCATTAAAAACTGTACATGATGATTGCAATATGTGTCAGAACAATGAATTGTTATATCAGATACCTATTCAGCTGCAAATAGGGCCCTCTGTAAGTTAGTGGCAAAAGGATTATATTCTCTCCATACCTGTATGGAACCCTTGTTGTCTAAAACGTGTAGCCCTCCAACATCCATAGTCTGTGACCTGTGGTCATTTAAACTGTATGTTTAATACATGCATACAATGAGAACGCAGCATAGTATGAAAGTCACATTTGGAGTTTTTTTGTTTGTTTTGTTTTTTAACTAAAACGATGGTTTTTAATGGGAACCAGAGATATGGTTACAATTACACAGACACAAAAAAAACCCTTAGGTGATCAGGAGTTGCAAGGTTACAAAATAATGAGAGTAACACTAGGTATAGAAGAAAAGCTGTTTTGGAACCTTAGGAGCCAGGCTAATTTGGCCTCTCTCAGTGATCCTGTCTGTGGTCATCCCTGGAGTCCATCTTGCCAGGACCTGAGTCACCTCTGTCTCCACCACTCTGGTCCCCTTGGAAAGCCCCTACGGTCCTCACCTCAGCCTCAGTAGCCACTCTGATCATAGCTGCCTCTGCCACCATGATGATCATCTCCATAACTACCCCCCATAGGAGAGCTTACTGGTCCCACTCCTGGGCCATCTGGTTTAGGGATCTCATGCAGCTTGCATTCATTCCTCCAAGAGAAGTTCATTTTATAGCATATAGGATTAGGACACTTCCAGTCCCCAGCTCACTGCTGTCCACCACCACCAGCTCCATTGCGGAAACCTTCCCAGCCACCACCACCATTGCCACCACTTCCATATCCTCAATGGCCCACAGGTCCTCTTTGCCCTCGGCTTCCACAACCATTGCGACCACCTGGATTGAAATCTGTTGGCTGAGTAGCAAATGAGACCTTGATAAGATTTCCAGAAGATTCTTTACCATCAAATGAGTCAATAATTACTTTAGCAGAAGGTAGGTCATCAAATGATACCATTGCCTCTCCCTTCAGCTTGCCTGTTTCCCTGTCTGTGTATAGATTAATCATGGGCTGTCCTGTTATTTGTCTTAATAATACCAATCTGCTTAAAGTAATCAGCCACAGACTCAACTGTAACATTCTCTCCCAGGCTTTTTACGAAAATGGCGTTGTTAACTGAATTATCCTGTTCAGAGTCATGCCATGATCCTTGGTCCCGAGGGCCACCAAAGTTATTAAAGCCACCATGGTCACTTTTGTCCATGCCACCTCTGCTTCCACAGCTACCTCCACCACCTCTGGATTTATAGCCACCACTGCTGCTGTTGTAACCACTACCACCACCCCATCCATGGCCTCCTCAGTCCTGCTGGCCTTTCCCATAGCCACTGCTGGCCCCCACCACTCTGGTCCTGATTGCCATAACTGCCGCCACTGCCACTTATGGGGGATTGATCCTGACCATAGTTACTTCCACCACCCTTTCCTCCACCTCCACTGCTACTGTTGTACTGGTTCTGCTGTCTGTTGCCCTGAGGAGGATTATAGGAGCTTTGCTGCTGTCCATAGCTTTGCTGTTGTCTACCAAAGCCAGACTGCTAACCATAGTCCCCACCCTGGGGCTGCCTGTCTACCATAACTTCCCAAGGTGCTGCTAGGAGCTGGCTTCTGGCCACAGCCAAGCTGCCTGTAAGATGATTGAGAACTCTGTCTGCCATAGCCACCTGCTGAGCCACATCCCTGGGGAACTGCTGAGTGCCACAGCTTGTGTTTTGGGTCTGCCATAAGAACCAAACCGCTCTGGTCATAGCCTGAAGTGTCGCTGACTGGCTGTAACCACTGTAACTCTGCCGTCCATAGGGCTGATTGCTCTCCTGGGAACAGCTTTGTCCAGGCCAGGCGGGGTAAGCCTCATAGCTTTGGGTTGCTTGTTGGGTATAGTCGTATAGCTGTGTACAGGTGCGTATAGGCCGACATGCAAGAAGCTTCCAACACCGTAGAGAACTGATACTCTAAGACTCTAATCAGAGATGTTTTTGTTGCCATAAAAACATCTTTCCATAAGGCATTTTTCTTCTGGAGATGCAATAGCTATATCTTCCCCTCTCCTCAACAAAGAGACATACACGTGGAGCTGTAATGGATTCTGTATCAGTTAGAAAATCCTTTGGGCTGTTAATAAGAGAAATCTCATAAACAGTAGCTTAAATACATAATAATTTTTCTTACATAAGATGACTAGATATAGAAAGGTGCTGATTTTCATTCAGCAGCTCAATGTTAGGACTGCTGTCTCTAAAATGTTTGTCTTTCCCTCATGGTTGAAAAATAGATGTTTAAACTCATTATTCCATCTACTTTCATGGAAAAAGTGGGAAAGGGGCAGTTCTCTGTATCCTTTTTATCAAGAAACCAAAAGTATTTTCAGCAACCACCTACATATTTCCACCTTTCTCTATTTGCCCAGAACTGTGCATCTGGTCACCTATAGCTGCAGGGGAAGTTGTTAAATTAAGCCCTACAATGGAAGCAGGTAAAAAGAAGGGTTTGGGGAATGAATGTTGGGTAAGCCAGTCAATGGTGTCTATCATAGATGCCACTAACAGTTTATAAGTAGAGTAGAAAGCATAGTATGGAGAAGGCGTTAAATAGTAGTAAAATTTTAATATTGACTTCTACCTCAAGTAGTCATGGCCTGTATGCTACTAACCTTTTAGGGTTTACTAGAGACTCTACATAGCATCCTAACACACCAGATATGTCAACATCATTGTATTTACTGGGTCACATCTCCCGGAAAGCACAGGAGCTTGCACTGGAGCCTAGACTATTCTTGCTCTGTGCCCCACTGAAAGCCAGCAGTCTTCTGAATCACTGGATTAATGAGTTAGAACAGCATTCCCAAGTGCAGTATATTACTACCCCACATATTTGGAAAGTCATTCTGGAGGCCAGGAGTGAGGAATGGATAAATGAAACAGGGAAAGAATAAAAGCAAATGCAAGCGTGGATTACTGAGTTTTCTATTGCTACTGGTGATTGGTCCTTGATTCCATGGGATCTTCTAAAGAGCCTTATGAAATATATCTTAAAATGGCCTGTGGCCTGAGAATGAAAAGGAGGAGTGTTGATCCACAGGCTCCCTTTCCCTGTACTCCCGGGTCATGCATACATGTGTACTGAGCAGTTTTCCATGCCTGTCTCCTATCTCAGTGGGTCTCATGGCCCAGGCCTGAAGTAAGGAACTGTCAAGTTGTACTCATTAAATACTGGTCAAATGCTTGTCAAAGCCTGAATATGATTGAGTGCCACTGCAGTGCTCCAGGAAGAGGGAGGGCCAAGAGAATTTGAAAAGATATACAAGTGGCAGGGAAGAAAGGGGATCTTCTAGATCTCTTCAGAAGATGTGTAATTCCTAATGATGAAGGAAATATTTCAAGTTTTTCAAGCACCTAGGGGTAATTATCACAGACATTTCACAAAAATAAATTTTTACCATTAGTACTTCTTTATTAAGTAACCTCTCCAGGGTATCTTCTTCAATCGGCCATCAGTTTTATTAAACAGAACTACAACATTCGAGTAATTGCACATGAGCCCTGTATAAGTCTCCTTGCACTCAGGTTACCTCAGAGTTCCAGGAGGGTAAAAACATGACTGTTTTTTTTTGTTGTTGTTTTCATCAAAATTAGAAATCTATCTCAGTGCTATATTTGGCCTTTTGTTTTTTAACTCAGCAAATTCTTACTGTGCATCTAGTAGGCACTAGGCATTAAACTTGGTGCTAGGGAGACTAAGGTGAATGTAACATGGTCTCAAATCTTAAGGAACTTGGAGTCAATTGGGGGAGAATGGGAGGGATGGTTAGACTGAGTTTATAACCCTGTATTTGTAAGAGAATCTGCAGTGTTCTTTAATAAAATAGTACCTGAGCCCTTCAAGATTAACAATGGAAGAATTGTCACTCAGGAAGATGGATAAACTTTCCCCTTATTCTGTCAGATTCCCCCAGTCCTGGGGATCTCCAATGTTGATTAACTTATCCATTTAAGAGTCCCCTACGGATTCCTTTTTACAGTTCACCTGAGGCCCAGGCTGGAACATTTAAAAAGAACTCAATTAAGGTTTAGGGTTAACAAAACAAAAGAGTGACAAACGGTGAGAAATACAACTTACATAGTTTCTATTTCAAATGCCCTAGGTTGTCTCTGAGACTGTGTTGATCCTGCAGGCCTCCTTTGGTTAATTCTTTCCCATGGTTTGTAGTCCTATGGTTAATACTCTAGTAACAAGAAAGGACCTTCTGTAGGTCTACCTCCTCAAAGTTCAGACTCAAAAGAGCAAGACCTAGAAAAAGATAACGAGTATATGTGAGGGAGGGGATGTTTCATTATCTTAGTAATCTCTTGCTGGAATGGGAAGGCTCCATGACATAGTAAAGGGAAAAAAGTTTTAAAGTAGCATTTATTCATTCACGAAACATTTACTGAGTATCTGTGATATGCCAGGCACTGCTACATGCTGGGATACAGTGGTGAATAAGTCTAACAGAGGTCTTTTTTATATCGAGTTAACAAACATGAATTTGATATGATCTCATTAATGATAACATGTACATTTCTGTATTCATATGAATTTGCATGTTACTAATATTCTTAGTTTCCTATTCAGGACCTCCTTCCCAGATGACTTAGGTATTTAATAAATACTTTGCATGAGGCTTTCTAAGTACTAGCACTATTATCATTAATACCCACATTTTACAGATGAAGACACTGGCACATAAAGAGGATAGTAACTTATCCAAGTTTACACAGTGAGAAGCAGAGCTAGGATGTAACCCTAGGCAGTTGGGCCCCAGAGACAAAGCTCTTCACCACCACAGAAACTCCTCACACTGAGAGCATTTCCACCTGATCCCTTATCCTTAGGGGTGAGGCCAAACTCCCTGATCTTAACCTACAGCCTCCAGCACACAATATAAATATACACAGACACAGATAAACTGTCCAGGAGGGCCTGGGCATGGGCCCAGGTACATGCAGCAGCAGCAGTCTTTTGGCTGATGTTTTACACTTATTTATTAGTGGTTTATGGTAAAGTTACAGATACGAAATCATTAAAACAATGGCAAAAGGGTAGAAGTAGAGTCGGGAGTTGAGGGAAAATTGGTGTTTTTAGATCAGAAAACATAGGCTGAGAGAACTGCAAATCAACACAAAACTGAGCTCTAAGCTTCTGGAAACCGAAGCAAAAGGGAGAATATGAAGACTTACATGGCTTTTATTGCCAGACTGAGGAAGATCCTTGACAGTAACAAGAGTCCTAGTTGCATAATCTTTCGTGCTCTTGTTTCTTTGCCTTATGGGGCTGCCCAGTAACTATATATTAATAATTTACTGGAGTTCTAAGTGTAGCATTTTCCTTTGGTGAATCTGCAGGGTTCGTTTGTTTGTTTTGTTTTTACTCCACACCCCCCCCCCCACATCTCCCAGTATTTCATAGCTCTTCTGTATCACTTGAAATTGTATTTCAGTGTGCCAGCCAGTTGGATGACAATAGTTATTGAATTTAGCACCTGCTGTGTACAGAACACAGGTGGAGGTTAGAGGAGGAAGATTTATGGAAGACAAGATTCTTGCCTCTAAAGATACTTATAATCCTACTAGGAGAGTTTGTACACCCTCATCAAGGACTCAAACAATAGTTTTTAAAAGAAATATGCCAAAAATAAAAAATTAATATTGAGCAATTCCTAAGCATCCGGGAAACATTGAAGAGATGGGGGCTCTTATGGTAGACTTTCTCCAGGAGGCGGGTTTTGATCTTGGATTTAAAATATGGGTCTTGGACTGGCAAGGTGGGAAGGTGTTCCAGAGCTAGCCATGAAAACCAGAATGAGAAAATCAAGTGTAGGGAAGGGAAAAGTTAGGTAGTTGTCTTTGAACAATGATACCAAAGAAAAGGAAAACAAAGGAGGCTCTTAACGCCATCAGGAAGAGGCTGAATGGAGGTGTGCCTCATTTTATGCAACAGGAACTTTTTTTATGGAAATATAAATCAATGGTCAAAAGTTACTGAGTATCTACTGCGCATCAGGCATTGAGCTTTAATCTTCATATCTATTTTGTAAAGTGGGATTATTTCTATTTTGCATACAAGGCAATGGGCTCAGCAGGGAGGTTAAGTAGCTTACATGCCCAATGTCATCTAGCTGTTAAAGGATGGAACCCGGAATGTCAGTCTGTCTGCCTGACCACGAAGCGCAAGCTTTTCGCTGCCACACACATTTTTGTAAGATGAATATTTAAGATAAACCAGAGGTGATGATTGTTAGAATAAGTCCTATATTTCCTTTGAGAGGTGCATATCCACATGTATGTATATGTGTGTGTGTGTGTATATATGTATATATATATATATTTTTTACAAGGGATTTTATTGACTGTGCATGTTGGTAGTTTATTTCATTAAACACACATCCCTTTGTTCCATTTGACACCAGGTAACGACACCGAAAATATCCTTAATACGATTTTTAGGTCACTCCGTCCATTAAGCGGATAATCTCGCAATGTCACGACCAAACCAATCTATCCGGGGAGATACCGAAGTTTCCCGGAACACGCAGGCTGTGGACACCGGGAAAAGTATAACTCGTGTCCACACTAAAATGAGGGCTGTTCGAGCACGAAAAGGAGTGCCGTCCAAGTAAGACAAGGGCGGTTCTGCGACGCGGGAACTGAGTGGAGGCGGGAGGCAGACGGCAGGCGCGAGGAGCTCGCCTTCCGGGACCCGCGACCCCCGCCGCGCGCGTCTGGCTGGGGCGCCAGGCCCGCGCCAGGGCGTGCGCATGCGCGCGGGGCCGCGGCGGCTACGCCGACACAACCGCCTTCTCGCGCGCGCTCTCTGCTCAGTTGCCCCTGCTCTCCGCCCCTCCTTCCTGCGTCGCCCGAGGGACCATGGCCGATCCTCGCGTGAGACAGATCAAGATCAAAACCGGCGTGGTGAAGCGGTAAGGAGCCGTCAGCGCCTCCTCTCTCTCGCTTCATGCGGCCCGAGAGGCTGGGCGGCGTGCAGGCCCGAGGCGGCCGCCGGACTCCAGGCCTCACCTGGGGCTCCGCGCCCGGCGGGGACGGGGCAGGGACGGACGGGGCTCGCCGGTGCCGGAACCCGCGGGCCGGCAGCACCTCCTCCGCCTCTCCCCCAAAGACCTTCTGGTCGAGCGGCGAGGGTGGCGGCTGCCCCGCCCCTCGGGCGCCGCGGTCGGGGAGCAGGAGGGGCGGTGGCCGCGATCGCGAGGCCGGCCCGAGCTCTGGCAGTGCCCCTATGTGCGCGCGCCCCGGGGCTCTCCGCCCACCTGCCGGGAGGGAGGCGGGTTCACTCTATCACCTGCCCTCAGGTGGACGCGCAAGCCGGTTCTGAAGTTTCGGGGGTACGCGGACAGCCCGGCCCTCATCAAAAATGAGACCTCGTCGGCGCCGGGTCATCTAACATGGCAGGCGGGACTCGCAGTCTTTAACAACTGGGGCGTGAACTTCCAGCACACTCATCAAACTTCTGTGGGCTAACTTTCCCTAGTCCACTTTCCCGAAGCTCGCCCCAGAGGTTGTGGGTGTTGTTTAAATAACCATCCTAGGCAGACCAGTCCTGTAATTCGCTCTAATTCCTGACTGTTGTTAGATACGTCCGTGTATATTAGAACTTTATTGTTCAGACCCAAGAAGATCAAACTTTTTGATGAGGCATTCCAAGAGAAAAGATGACGTAGGAAGAACCAGGTTATTTTGCAGTAGAAATGTCTGATTCTGGCCAGCTGGCTTCCCCTTTGCACACCTTTTGTCTTTTTAAAAATATTTCCACCAGAGGAAGGACAAGGCAGACGGAAGGATAAATTTACTTTTTAAGATACTGCCTCTGAATTAAATGCACAGACATTTCTGAAGTTAGACTGCTTGAGTTCAAATCTTGATTCTGCCATTTATAATGTATTGTTGAATATATTCCTTTACACGGTGCCTCAGTTTCCTCATATGTAAAATGAAGTGAGTACCTACCTCATGCAGTTGTTGCAAGGAATGCCTGCTATGCCGTCTAACATAGTATGTGGTAAATAGCTAGTGGCTAATAAATGGTAGCTAATATTGTTTGGATTCCCGTTTTACAGATGGAAAACAGGTTTAATGAAGTTAAAGTAGAGAAACCTAACT
The DNA here is from genome assembly GCF_014176215.1 of Rousettus aegyptiacus. Taxonomy (NCBI): domain Eukaryota; kingdom Metazoa; phylum Chordata; class Mammalia; order Chiroptera; family Pteropodidae; genus Rousettus; species Rousettus aegyptiacus. The sequence goes on from NW_023416311.1 coordinate 67,656,297, forward strand.
TGTCTTAGATCACCGTACCAGTCCGTGGCAGAACAAGGAAAAGAACCAAAGTTTTTGCTCTACGACTATCTTTTTGAAGTACAACACTTTTAAAAAGTGTTTTTTAAAAAGTGTATTTTTAAAAATAGAAGGGTTATTGAGATATGTAATTGAAAATATAAATAATTTGCACTGTCACTCACCTCGAGGTTTTGTCATTCACTTTTGCTTGACTTTGGTTATATCATTTTAGTAAATCTATTTGGCGAAAGGTTTAAAGGAAAATGCTTTCAACTGAAAGTCATGAGAAATGACTTCTAATGGTCGTTTCCCATTAATTACCTGTATGACCTTGTCATTTCTCAACCTAATGATCTATACCAGTTATGAAATTATTCAGTTCAATTAGTTATAAGCTTACAGTACATATTCTAGAGAAAACAAACTCAGATAATTAGCTAAGTTTTTAGGCTTTCAAAAACTTCAGTGTACTTATAAAAACTATTTGGAAATAAAGTTTTACTTTCAGCTTGTTTCAGAAAGCATATCAAACTTGAATTTTGATTCTTCAGTTAATACATTATTTTTGTGAAACCTTTATAATTTACTATATATCAGAGTGCTTATTAATTAATGGAAATGTCTGCTATACATATTTTTCATGGCTTTTTTGTTGACATTTTAGTGTAGAGCTTTCCCATAAGTACTACAATGAGATGTGTTTTTTTTTTAAATTTATTTTAGCTGTTTATTACTCATTTTGCCTTGATAAATAACCATTTAATCTGTAAATATTGTTCTCTACTCTTCTGTTCTTTTTCTCCTAAAATTTATTTTAATATGACTTTTTTCATCTTCTGTCTTGATATCCTCTTTCTAAAATTCTACATTTTATCTCAGCAATGGAAAAAAAGTAGATGAGGCAAATAGGGTGACATATTAATGATTGCTGGGGCCGAATGATCATGGGCCATCATTATATTCTCTATGTTTAAAATTTTTCATAATACAAAGTTTTTAAAGGTATGCATTTTTCTCCTCTCTCCAAATTTAATTTCAACGATTCTTGATTAGTTTCATGGTTCAGACATGTTCTTGGTTTTGTGAACAGGATTCTGTTCATTGGTTTCTTAAAGCAATGGTCTAAAAACCAATTTCTATTTTCAGCACCATTTTTCTCGTCAGAAGTTCATTTCCCATAGCTTCATTTCTCTTCAGAAGTCACAACTTACATTTGGAAGAGATTTAAAGTCATCTTTCATGCCCCCAATTCCTTCAATTTCCACTCCAGGAATAGAGAGCCACTAGAAATATATTCTAAGTATTAGTCCTAGAGTTCGGTTTGAGTGGACTATACTAGGGAAGGTGCATTCTTAGAGTTGGTGTTTAATCAGATCTGCTGGAATACTTCAGGTGATCCAAAAGTTCCCTGTAGTGGGTTTTAGGAAGAAATCTGTACAGGCAGGTGGAATGTTATGGGAGTATGGAAACAAGCAATAAATAAATGGTGGTATTTAGTATCAGGGAGCTCAAACAATGAGTAGAAAATGGGTGTTTCAGTATATTGGCAAAATGGTGAAGGCAACCATATTAGAAAGAATAGAAGGAAGTTTCAAGGGCATTATCTGGGGCCTTAGGAAAATAGGGAGAAGCCCTACAGTGCCCTGGTTTTAAAGAAACTTTTTACTTCACATGGTAACAAAGGCAAAGTATCCAATTTGTGGAAATGGATTTGAAGAGAGAGGTTAGATCCTTAGGAGCAAGGAAAGAGTCCAGTTACTAGGAATGGCTTGCAAGGTGAGAATTGGACAGCAATGAGGCTGACTTGGTCCTGAGCCTCTGAATCCTAGGACTTCTTAAATATCCTTTCCCCAGAAACAGGATTATTTTTACAGGACTAATTCTGGCTGAGAAACTAGAGAGGTGTATGTACTAGAGGTTGGATGGGTAATTATATGTGACTCGCTGTTAGTGGATATTAGTTGGTAGATTTGGGTCTGGCAGGCTCTTAATAAAGATTTGAATCCATGTTTCAGGAAGATTGCTAGACTTCCTGATATCCTTGACTGGGTCACAGCTTATCTGGCAGCCGTAGCAGGATGTTACCAAATATTATTCCAATTTTCTTCTCCGGTGCAAAACTGTAAAACCCTGTCTCCCCACCCTCCACCCCTTTCTTTTATGTCTAGGTGGCATCAGTTGCCCTGGGTTTACCCGGAACTAACAGATTTCCCAGGGTGTGGACCCTTCAGTGCTAAAACTGGGAAAACCCTAGACCAGGATGATTAGCATTTATAACTTTTCGGTAACTAGCTAATGTAACTGTTTTCTGTGTTATTTGGAGACTGTCTGCTATTAGTATAACTGTGAATTGAATGTTGTACCTTACTTAAATTAAAACTTAAATGCATCCCGTAAATCTGAATCCATGCCAGAGTGACTTTTTAAAAATATTAATTTAAATAGTGATTTATAAAATAATTTTCAGCTACTAATGTAGGTGAAAATATAGGATATTTTAAATGTTGTTATAGTATTTCGGTTAAATGACATGTCTACAATAAGTTTCCAAACAGGATTTGTGTTTGTAAGTTTTGTTTTGGTTTTTTTTTACTAGAGTTATAGTAAATTCAAGAAATTCTGCAAGAACAAAATGTTTCATCTATTTAACATAAAAGTTAATAACTTTAAAGGCAACTTATTTTCAGTAAAGCCTGCTAAACTTGTCCATGGTGGTGAATTAATTGATTAAAAGTACTTCCTTAAATATATCTTTTTGTAACCATTTAAGATTGGGAATGGCTTAAAATCCAGTGTGAAGAAAGAACGTTCGGGCATTTGGAAATAGCACTGACATTGGCCCATAGTTTTTCTCTGATTAAATGAAAGTGACACCAGTAGATTAGAATGAGACTAGGACAATTCACACTGCAATTGTGTTAGTTTAACTTTAACAATCTTTTAACACTCTTGTTTAAATGTAGCTGACATACCATAATTACAAATCTACAAGCCTTGATTATAGAATTTTACATCATGAATCTGTGGGGGAAATTGTATTGATTTTTTTTTTTGTAATCAAGCACCTTTCCAAACTAAGGCGTCTTCCCAAGTTTGTTTATACCTCTGACATATAACTGTGTATATGATACGCACACACTGTACAATAGGCATTAAAACAACATCAAAGTAAATAAAACTCTATGCTATTATATATATATTTGTGTATTATATATATATGCCATACCGATATACATTATACATACACCGAATATATATATATTTTTTTATACTGACATAAAAGTGAAAAATATGACTGACAAATATACTTACATAGACATAGAGATAACAGTTTTCCCAGTTTAGCTTCATCTATTTATACACTTGTCATAGTTAAAGTAATGATGGCAAGAAGTATGGTCGACAATATCTGGGATAGGTTAAGGACTGAGTCCTATAAATTATTCCTGTAAGCTTTAATAGCTTTGTTTTCTTCTCTCATTTTATAATCTATGATTTGAATTAAAGCCAGAATGGCCAACTTCCTACCTGGAAATTGAGCCAACTCCTTTTGGACTTTCTGTAACCTATCCAGTTCTGTAAAGTGATAACCAAAGGCAGTGTTAAAATGGATTATAGGTGGTCAGCTCTTCACCACTTTCTGCCAGGTACTTGGCAAGCACTGACTTTTAGGAGCTACACAGCTGGCAACCAGATGTCTCTTCAAGCTGGAAAGGGAGAAAGTTAAGGTCACTCATGATCATGGTTTTCCCACCACAAACTATATTCTGCAAGTTGAGTGCAGAAATGAAAGATCTTTTGATCCCTTTATGTGTGTGTGTGTGTGTCTCTGTCTATGAATGTGTTCTGTGTTTTCATTTGAAAATCTGTAGGAAGCAAGTTTGGAAAATTTTGTAAATAGTAGTCTAGAACCCTTAGAATATTAATGTTTATATGTATGATCTATTCCATTTCCAGTAATAACATTTATAGACAAACATAATTCCTGCTGTTATGCTGTTTTATATGCCCAAATAGAGCTGATATTTTAATAACATTATAGATCTGACTGATCCAAAGATTGCTTATTTATTAGGTACATTTGAAGTACTGCTTTCTGAGTCTGTTCCTCTCCATCTTTGCATATAAGTAATTATTATTTTGAATTTGGTCTTTATCATTTCCATGCATATTTAATTTATATGTAGATATACATAAACTATATCATAGTATTGTTTTGCTTACTTAACAACTTAGGATAGACAGGAAACTAGTCATTGGTTGTCTCCTGAGAGAAGCTGTATATCTGGAGGACAGAGATGGGAGAAAATTCTTATAATTTTGAATCATGTGTTACCTATCAAAATATAAATTAAAATTTTAACAATTGGAAATGGTGTCATACGGTAGGAATATTTCTTTGACTTTGTACATATTGTTTTTGAGATTTGTTCATGTTGAAACATAGCTCCAATTCATTCTCTTGTATGAATACTAGTATTTTTTTCATTCTCATGTCGATGGATATTTAGTTTTATTTTTCTACCCAGTTTTTTACTTTTACAAGTGATGTTACCATATACTTTGTTAAATATGGCTCCTAGTGCACATATGTAACAGGGTGAGGCAGAATTTCCCAAGGAGTGGGCCCTAAATGGATTACAGGTATATGGAGATGCAGCTCTCCTTAACTTTCAGGATGGCCAGGTGTGGCCAAGAACAGCCATGGGATATATGGGTTAAGAGCCTTTCAGACAGAAGGAACAGTAAATACAAAGGCTTGAAAAATAACAAGTAAGGTTGGTCAGTCTGAGAAGCAGCAACCAAGTGAAAGAAGGGATGGGTTAAGAGACACTCCAGAAAGTATGAGGGAGAGGGTATAGATCTTGTGGGGACTAGTATGTATGGACTTGGTCTCAAGTCTGAAATCAGATGTCATTACCTCTGTAAAGGTTTCCTAGCTGTCTCCAAACTTAGTTCTTCCTTTTCTGTGTTCTTAAAGAACTTTGTAGTTTTCATTAAGATAGTACTAAAAATATATTAAGCTATCTGGTCCATTAACTGTAACTATCACTGGTTTCCCAAGTTTGGTCTAGTATCTGTTGGGGTCTCTAATATCCCTTCAGGGTATCTCCATGGTTATAGTTATTTTCACAGTAATGCTGTGACATTATTTGCCTTTTTCAGTTTCATTTGCTCACAATTGTACAGTGGCGTTTTCCAGATGTTATATATGTGATATCGCAACAGATTGAATGCAGCAGATATGAGAACCCAGATGCTTTTTTTTTTTCCTGTTTTTACTTTTATTAGCATTTATTTGATGCCGAATTTACTGTTGGGCCATAAGTTTTTGTTTCTTCCGTTTCTTCTGGGATATCTTCTGTGCAACCTCCTCTTCTGGTTTAGGAAAAATCTGCTCTTTTTCAATAAGGACCCTCTCAAAGTGGCAGCGGGAGCTTATGTCGGAGCTTATGTCGGGGTTAATCTGCCCATGAGCTCTGTAAGTTCTGCTCCAAACCTTGGGAACTTTGTTCACTTGGATATGATCAATGACCAGAGAATCTACATCTAAATCCCTAAGTTCAGTATTACTCTTTGCATTTTTAAGCATGCGCCTACTAACCAGGTCTGGGTACACCTACCAACTCCACCATTGTAACGACTGAATGGCACACATTGCTTCTATAAAGTGATGTCCTTCAGATACTTTGTGGCTTTTTGGATATGCATACCCTTGACAGCCTGGGCAGTTTCATGAGTGTTCTTAAAGTAAACGCAAAGATTTGCACCTCTTAATTTGCATGATTTTGAGGGGGTTTCTGGGTCAGGTGAAAAGTAAACCATTCCCACTTATGGGAAGAGCCAGATGCTTTTTTTGAAAATATTGTTATGTTCAGTAAAAAATAGGTTATTGTTAACATGTTCATTTCATTCAGTTTATTTTAGGTGAATTAAATTTATTTAATTTTTTTTTTCAACACCTTCAGTACCTGGTATTCCTAGGTGGTCTCCCATCCAAGTTCTAACCAGGCCTGACCCTGCTTAGCTTCTGAGATCAGACAAGATCGAGTACATTCAGGGTAGCGTGGCCATAGACAATACATTTAAATTTTTAATTTAAAAAATTTTAAATTGCTCAGTTTTAATTTCTAGTACAGTAACTTAATAAATGTAATTTACATGAACAAAAGCTCCTTGAGTCCTGTGATATGTGATTTATAATATATTTGGTCTCCTTCCTCACTCCTGACACAGAGCTCCTAAAACCGTGGGAATTTCATAATTAGAGAGATAAAGGTGTCTTTCGTTATGTTAATGAGGCGACTTTTGGAAAGTGTAGGTTACCTGAGGATGGGCTGGAACTTTTAGTTCCATCACCTCACCTCTGAGGCAGGAAAAGGGGCTTGAGGTTGAACTGAATCAGTAACCTGTGACCAATGATTTAATCAGTCATGCCTGATGTAATGAAGTCACCATAAAAACCCCAACAGACAGGGTTCAAAGAGCTTTGTGATGCTGACTGTGCTGGGCCCCAACTCCACAGGTCCTGCTTTTAGGACCTTGCCTTATGAATCTCTTCATCTGGCTGTTGATTTGTATCCTTTAATAGCCTTTGTAATAAACCAGTAATCTAGTAAGTACACTGGTTTCCTGAATTCTGTGAGCAATGCTAGCAAATTAATTGAACCAAAGAAAGAGGTCCTTGGAACCTCTGATTTATAGCCAGTTGTTCTGAAGCACAGGTAACACCTTGGGCTTTCATTTGGCATCCTAAGAAGGGATAGTCTTGTGGGACTAAGCCTTTAACCTGTGGAATCTGACACTATCTCCAGGTGGATAGTGTTAGAATATAGTTGAATTGTAGAACACCCAGTTGTGTCAGAATTTGTTCAATGTGGGGAAAAAAACACATCTGAATTGGTGCCAAAATCAGAATTATAGGCCCTTGGTAATTTTTAAGAGTATAAAGGTATTTTAAGGCCAAAAATTTTGAGAAGCACTTTACTAGAACAATAATTCTCAAAATTTTTTTATGTAGAAGAACCTGAGTACCTTTCAAAAAGACATTTACCCAGGCTCTACCCCCTAAGATTTTAATTCTGTAAATGTAGGGCAGGATCCAAGAAATTGTATGTGTTGCAAATATTTATGTAATTACTTTGTGTATGTTCCTCTAAACACATTTTGAGATGTATTGTACAACTCTTTGAGCTTCTGGAGGTGCAAGACAAAGTAATTACTTTGTATATGTTCCTCTAAACACATTTTGAGATGTATTGTACAACTCTGAGCTTCTGGAGGTGCAAGACTCTTTGAGCTTCTGGAGGTGCAAGACAAAGTAATTACTTTGTATATGTTCCTCTAAACACATTTTGAGATGTATTGTACAACTCTGAGCTTCTGGAGGTGCAAGACTCTTAGCCATGTTTGTACTATTAGTATATTGTCTAGTATATAGTAGGCGCTCAGCAGTGTTTGTTTGAATGACTAGATGGGCGTTGAGGTTAGAGTTGAGATCCATGTGATGTCAAGTAAGATGTTTTCTTATCCGAAATGGAGAATTTAAATTGAGATGACTAGCAATGACTTGGGTTCATGAAAAAAAGGAGACAGACTCAAATTGTTTTTAGTTAATTCTGTTAGAATTAATTAATTCTAATGTTTATATTATTAGTGAATGAAGTGTTTTACATGTATATTTTCCCATAGCTGAGACTTCCTATAAGTGCTAAGACTTTTTAAGGTATTATTGTGGAAAATTTCCCCAAATATGTACTTGGTTCATCACATTACACTGAACTCATCCATAGTCAGTTTTTCTCCAAAACTATCATGAATATTGCTACAGACCTTTTAAAATTGTTGAATGTAGAGTTAAAGATGGAGGATTTAAGATATGCTATGAGAAATGGATCCAAATTGTTGCCCCAGCAATATTTTCTTTGGATCTTAGTTACACAGAACTGCATTAATCTTAATTCTTGGTTTATGCCACATACTCATTATTGGTTCATGAATGACCATTTTTTATTTTTTGTAGGTGTGTATTTATTTACTTTTAAATAATATATTAGCAATATGAGCCCATCACCTAACACAAGAACTAATAGTTACTAGCATATCTAATTATGTGCTCCTCTCTCTACCTGGGTTAACTACTATTTTTAATCTTATGTTTATTATTACTTTGCTTTTTTATTTTTCATAATTTTGTCATTTGTATATTAAGTATATCGTTTAGTTATTTTTTAAATTTATACAAAGGTTATCTTCTGGGACTTATTATTTTTCACTTAATGTTATGTTGGTAAGATTCATCCATATTTTTAAATTTAGATGTAGTACATTTGTTTTGACTGTTATGTAATATTTCATTGTCTGATAATACCACAATTTATTCATTCTTCTATCGATGGGCATATATATTGTTCTGGTTACTGTTTCTATGTACATTCTTGTTCATATCTTTGGTAATGATGTATGAGAGTCTTTCTTGGGTATGTATCTCAGAATGGAACTTTGGAATCATAAGGTATGTGAATGTTCTAATTGTATAAGATAATGCCAAACTTTTCCAAAGGGATTGTATTATTTTTCATTCTCAACTGCATTGTACGAGTTCCTTTCATTGACCCACACCCTCTCCAAAGCTTGGTAGACATCTTAATTTTACTCTAATACTGTTTTTGTTTTTTCTTCAGTTTGTAAAAGAATTAAATTATTTTGATTTTTTTAAACAAGAGTCTCACAGATAAAGAGAAGAAAAGGGGGGTACGAGGTTCCAGCCCCATAACCACATACTTAATTTAAAATCACTTCCTTCTGCCCTGTGTAAAATAATATATATACCTCAGGCAATTCAAGGTTTTTCCTTGGTTTGGAGGCAGGTCCTTTGAAAAGGGCAACTCTATTCAGTTTCCAGGACTGTGCGTTCAGTGTAGGTTACACCTGGGGTGGGGAGGGAGTAAGGGGAGGCTTGCAGATAGAGGTCTGGATAGTGGGTCATAAAAACCCTTGGCGCTGGGTAGTTCAGGAGCTAAAGCCTAAGGAGGCTAACCATATTTTTAAAGACTTTTTCCCCCATGTTATTATGTTAATTCTTTTTATTTTTTCCCCCTTTTTACTGAGATAGAATTGACATATAACATTGTATTAATTCAAGGTGTACAACATATTGATTTGATATATATATATATTGCAAAATGATTACCACAGTAAGTTTAGTTTACATCAGTCATTTAACAGTTATAAGTATTTTTTATTGTAATGAGAAATTTTAAGGTTTACTTTCTTAGCAGCTTTCAAATATACAATACATTTTGTTAACCGTAATCATCAGGCTATACATTACATCCCCAGAACTTATTTATAGCTGGAAGTTCTTGTCATTTGGCTACCTTTACCCATTTTCCCACCCATCTCCTACCCCACCCCTCACTTCTGGTAACCACTAATCTGTTCTCTTTTATGAGTTTGGTTATTTCAGATTCCACATATAAGTGAGATTATGCAATATTTGTCTTCGTCTGACTTATTTCACCTAGCATAATACCCTCAAGGTCCATCCATATTATGGCAAGTGGCAAGATTTCCGTTTTTATGGCCAAATAATATTCATCTGTTAATGGACACTTAGGTTGTTTCCATGTATTGGCTATTACAAATAATTCTACAATCAACACGGGAGTATAGATATCTTTTCGAGATAGTGATTTCTGTTAATTCTGATTTACGATACCTTAAGTTCTTAAGTTTGGCACAGCATTTCTAGAGGAAGAATTTAGTTTATTGTTGATAATGTTTAATTTTTAACACAGTACCACATGTTTTTGTCATTGCCATAGGTTTAAAAATCTAACATATATATACACACACACAACACACACACACACACACACAGGTTTAAAAATCTAGCATACACACACACACACACACACATATACACCCTCAATCTTCTTTACCTGTTCCCTTAACTAAGAGCAAGGTGTTGTTTATTTCCATTTATTTATATCTTCCTTTATATACCCTAGTGGAATTAGAAAATGTTTAGATCTCAAACTAGATAATTTTATTTTCTATTTATTATTCTTTTTAAAAAAGAGCTACATTAACATTTTTAGTATTAAGTAGAAGTAGTTTAAGAAGCCAGCTTTGGCTTTGTAAAAAGAATAATCCTAATGATTTTCTTTTAAGTGGGCAGTAGTATATATAATATTTTGTGTTGACTCTAGATCTTTATTGCGAACATCTTGTAGTGAATCCTGGCTGCCTCCTCAGTATCTTTTGTTTTGTTCTCTTGATCTCTAACTGTATTTTCATTCCAGTATCCACTGTCCCTGCCCTCACACACACAGCCCGCAGTTCTTTGAGGGGAACTGTTCCACCTCGAGTTTAGGAGTGAGCCTCTGAGTGGTTTTAGCTAATCAGATTCCATTTCCTGGTTGCAGAAATTGATTTTGAGTGGGCATGAGATTTAGACCGATCTAAGCAGGTACATTTCAGAACCCTTCCTGAGAATTCTGGGATAGAAGTACTTTCTTCCATGTAATTCTGTGGTTGGCAGCCTTCCTTGAGCACTAGGGAATCTGACCTTGGGATGAAGTTTGGTATTGAAGAACCAAAAAGAAATTTCTTGATATTATTGAACTGCTGGATCAGACAACCTTGAAGCAGGTCCTCTCCTGGATTTTAGTTATACAAACCAAAAATATCCTCGTATTGTTTAAATCCCTTGAAATGAATCATGTTACTTGCGATAGAGTACTGACTGATAGTAGTACTCTAATCTCTAATTTATGTATACCTATGTATAATGTGAAGTAAAGGTACTGAACTGCTTACGAATTTCCTTCCTTTCCTCTGTCTCTCTCTTTTGTAAATTCTGCTGTTAGTTTAGGCTCAACTTTGGCCCCCCTGCTTCTATTCATTTCAGTGTCCTTTTAAGATCTGATCCTCTGCATCAGAAGTAGAGAAGAATGCTGTCTTTTTTCATCCCTTCCCCTCACTTCCCAACTCTTTTCTCCAGCTCAGTGCTGTTCTTTAGGGGGGATGGGAGAGAGGAGGAGGAAAGGACAGATGAACCTATCTTGCTTTGAAACCTAACTGTTCTCACAGTCTCTTGTCTTCCTTCTGTTCCAGTCCCTCATCCTACCTCCAGGAGGTGGAAGAGTCACCACTTCTGTGGTAAGGACTGCAATAAATTAGGAGGCATTCTTGGCATCCAGGTTGGAATTCTGATTTTTTTTTTCCTTATTGGAAAGATAATTATTCACGGTATCCATAGTAATCTGTGGAGAGTATTTCATGCACAATGAAATAGGGTTAAATAGGCTTTTGTGGAACAGCTTATGAAGCTTAATACCTAGTATAGTATTTTTCCTATGGAAAACATGTCTACTGAGATCTCTAAAAACCTGATAATAATAAACATCTTTGTAGTATGACTGAGTCCCTAACTGGAGAATGCTCGAATTATGTGGTGTGATAACTTGGTTTCATGTTTACTCTAAATTTTTTCTGTCTCTTGCTTTTATGTAATATTGTCAGCCATTAATATGTCTCTTAGGCTTCCTGCTTCTAATAACTTCTTCTTAATGTCTGTCATTGTTCCTTTTGTTCCTGCTAATCTATTTTAGGGAAACTCAGCTGTTTTCACTTATTTCTGGATAGTGATGTGAAAATTATGATTGTCAGAAGTCTGCTTTCTGATTTACTTGGTCTAGTTTTTCTCTCTAGCCATTGTAATATTGTACGTTAATCTCCACTAGGTTATAAGCTTCATGAAGACAGGAACACATTACCCAGAGGCATGGCACACAAAGGACTCTTGATAAATATTACAAAATGGATGACATTTTAGGTTTCTTGAGAATAGAAATCACCACCCTTTAATATATCTTAAAATACTTTAGTACAGTCTTCCGAACAATTTTAGCATAGACATGGCACAAAATTCTAAAGGTACAAAAAGATAGACAGTAAAATGAGTTTGCTGCCCTTGTCACAAGCCACCCAGTTATTCCCTCTTGGAACCAACATCATTACTATTTGTTTGTGTGTGTATGTTCACATGCGTGCGTGTGTGTGAGCTTTTGTATCCTTCTAAAGATATTATGTGCCTGCATAAGTATTTACATTTATGCCTTCAAAAATGAATAATAGTATTTTCTCTAGATGGTGTTTTGCATATTGCAATTTTTGCACTTCCATGTTAGAACATTTAGAGTAGCCTCAGTTCCTTTTAATGGCTGCAAAGTATTCTTTTATATGGACATACCACATTTTTTTAAACCAGTTTTATATTGGCGGGCCTCTATATTGTTTCTAATATTTTACTGTTTTGTAAAATACTGCAATGAATTTTCATGCATATATGTCATTTTACAAATGTGCAGATATATCTGTAGAATTAATTCCCATAAGTGGAATTGCTGGTTTAGAGGAAGAGAAAATTTTTTCTCTACAGTGCTAAATACCCTGGCCGGGACTCTGTAAATTAGACTGACAAAAGACAGATTAATAAGAGAAAAAAACCCAGAAGGTTAGTAACATGCAAACACATGGGTTACTTAGTAGTAACTCAAAGGGATGGTTAGACCTTGACCTTATATAGCATCTTAACACTAGAACAATAAATTGTAGAGAAGTGACAGCCAAAAGAAAAGGACTTTGTGTTTCTGATAAATTGTGAGAAGGTAAATATTTATGGGGGAACTAATAGACGTTAAGGACTAATCAGGAAAGTTTGTTATATAGATAACGCTGGTGCCATGTCTGGACTAATGAGTCTAGAGTTGTCTTTGGCGATTAGCTTTGGTCTTGTGGTAGAGAGAGGAGGGGAGACACTTTTAGAAATTTATGTTCTGCTTTTACGTAAATAGGGAGACAACAGATTACTTTCCTTGTATCTGCTTTTACTAAAGTTTCCTTCAGCTCCAAATTATCCTCATGGCAAAGTGGCATATTTTGGGGTGACATATTCTGCTACCCTTCACTGGCTCAGGTAGCATGTGTTTTAAATTTTGGAAGCTAGTGATAAATTGCCCTTCAAAGAGTTTTATCTACTTGTAATTCCACTAATGATTATGATTTTATGCAGTATTTTGTTAACATGTAGTTTAACACCTTTTTGGTCTGGAAAGAATTAAACTGTATAAGTGGAAATGCCCAAGTATGTTTAAGTTTTTTTTAAGGAAAGTACTTTCCACATTGTTGAAAATGACAAGATAAGAACTGATGAAGTATATAGGTATGCTAAACAGTTTAAATTAATTTCACTTCTGAATATAGTCCTAAAAGGAGAAAATCTTTTCCTTTTGAAACACTAAATAGTAGAGTGACGAAGTATACCATCCCTCTTTCTTTCCCTGCCCTCTTACCCCCAAAACAGACAAGAGAGATGATTAATTTGCTCAGGATTACCCAGCCAATTATTGATAGAGCTAGAATTGGGAAACTTTCTAAAATTACTGCAGTATATATACCATGTCATTTCACAAATGTGAATTCTTCAGAATGGTTTTTTGTTCATATATATGTATATATATATGTATATGTGTATGTGTACGTATACATATATATTTTTTGAAGTTAGATTGTATTCACAGTTTGATGTCAATGTAAGAAATATCCAAACCTGTAGAGATTTTTTTATAAGAGTTTATTTGAGCCAAACTGATGACATGCTGGGAAGCAAGATCTCAAATGCTCCAGAGAATGACAGTTTTGCAGTTTCTTTTATACATTTGGAATTAAGGAGAGAATGTAAGGTGAGAGAAAGCAAGGTACAGGATAGATAACAAGATTATAGGGGTCTGGATCTGAAAAGGGGCACTTCCAAAGGTGTGTTAACCTACATGCACAAAAACAATGGACAGGGCTTGCTTAAGGTGAAGATAAACCATTTGTAGGCTTGGGGTGTGATTACCCATCATGACATGGCCAGTTGGGAATTTATGATAAGATCACCTTAGGTTACTTTCAGTTAGATTTTTTACAGAACCTCTTTTTTTTTTTTTTTTTTTTTGACCACAGATCCTTGAAACTAGGTTTAATGAGCTTTGACCTTGTTATTTTTCAGTTTTATCATTTGATAACTTTGTGATATGTAAAGAATAACCACTGATGCTAGCACTAAGTGTAATAAACTGGCCAGCTTTACTCTGAAAATTCATTTTGTATTCAGTTCTGCATTAATGATCTTGCTTTGGAGAGTATTAGAATTGCTTTGGTTCCTGAGATCATCTTCATTTCTCCTCTTTGGATAAATTTTGAAGAGTGTGTACTTTCATATTGTTGAAAATTATATGATAAAAACAGATCGAGTATGTAGAATTGCTGAACAATTTACTTTTGAACAGAGTCCGAAAAGGAGAAAACATTTTTTAAATGCAAATTTAAAATTCAAAAATATAAACTCTGAAGAAAAATAAAAATCTAAACTTTGTTTCAAACACTATTGCCAAAGAATCTAGGTAAATAGACTGAGAAGTAGAAAAAACTTTAAAAGACCAATAGCACCTTGTGTGTACATTGCTAATAAGGACTAATAGGTACTTAAACTGATGAAAGTGATTCAGACAACAACATATTAACCCCCTACTGTGCCCTGTTTTAAGCTGTTAATAGACATTAGCCTTTTAAAGAAAGACTAACACTTTTTTTATTCCCTTTCTAAGCTTTTGATACATTAGTGAACTGTTACAGCCACTTGCTGTATTTGATTCCTATAACTCTGCATTTTCCAGATTACTTTTGAGAAGTGCTGACTGCTCTGAAAGTTTAGATTTTATATAGTCTTTTGGAGCGTTCTTAATGTAATAAGTAATATTACATTAAATTTTTATTACTGTAAGTAAAAACTTTTTTGTAGAAGGTATATGGGAGGAATAAATACTGATATATTTTTCACTGACAGAGAACGTAAAAGTGATTGTTCTTGGGATTTTTTTTTACATATTACAGCCAGAATTTTTTTGAAAAATTGCCACTAGTATTATTTATCTATAAAATTCTAAGTATTAGAAATAATTTGTTATTTTCCAGAAATAAGTCTAATTCTTAAATAGTTGGCGTGTGTGTGTGTGTGTGTGTGTGTGTGTGTGTGTAGAGGGAGGATTTTAACAGTCTAATTTCCTTTAAAATGTTGTAAGTAAACTTTAATGCTAACTACCTACACATAGAATAGTAACTTAAATTTTTATTTAGGTGCATTGCTTTTATAACACTTTTAAAGATTAATAAATAGTTTTTGGGTATTTTATGTTTCATAATAATTCCAGATATAAAGCTAATAGGTATTTGACTTGGTTTTTAAAGCAATTTTATCTTGAAGAAGCTGATGGCATGATATAAGTAAATGTTGAAGAATATATTGACTGGATTAAATAATGTTGTGATGTATATGATTCAGATAAATTAAGACTTTACAAAAAATTGGGGACTTTGATATTCTGTGAAGTAAAAACATGAGCATAGTACCTAATTTGTGGTCCACATGGTATATTTTTAGTGACCACAAAAGTGAATGATACACACTCGACGTGCATTTCTATTATTTCTCATACCTATTCAAAATCAAGGGAAAAAATGAAGCAAAATGTTATGAGAGACTGCCTTATACAGTTTATAGATTTATTATTATGACTACAAGTTAATATATGAAGAGCAGGTTTGGGCATAGGCGTTAAGTTTATTACTGAAGGTAGTAGCGTTGGGGCATAATTTTTTTTTGCTAGGATTAGTCTTGATTAAGATCAAGTGTATATTATTATACCATACAATTTTCTCTTATCCTGGAATAGATACTCTATAAAGTTAAAATAAGGTAAATCCTTTTTTCATATTATTTTAGTATCAGATTCTCCAATTTAATGCCCTGCTTGGCTGGAATTTTATTTTCATAAATCAGAAATAATTGAAACAGTGAAACAAATCTTGAGTGGCAAGTTTGAGATGTTTCTAAAGGCTGAAGTTCCCTGCTGGGAATCTGATGGACAAAAACTGTTCACTTTTCATATGCAGGTTTTACAATCATTAGAACATCAACAACCAATTCTTTCCCCAGCAGTAAGCATACAGAAGCTCATCTTTCATGCAGTTTTAAGTGGCAACCACAGCCCTTGAAAATTCCTGTCTTTCCTTCCATGGGAAAAATATTTTCCAATAAGCTGAGTTGAACAATGTTGGTGAGAGAAGATGTGAGATGATAACTGGTACCACCCTGTCAGCTACTAATACTGTTAGTTTGGACTGTGATAAATTTTTCCAGGCCTGTGGATTCCTTCATTGGATTGATTTCAACAGCTACTTATATAACATTTATTATGTGTAAGGCACTATTCTAAATATTGACCACTGTTCACTCGAACTTTAGTATTCACTTTTTGCCCGTATCGACCACCCACACCATCACCAGTTCTTAGTTGAAAGAGGATTCATAAGTACTTTGTAACACATAACACATGATATATCTTAGATTAACATTTCTTAATATCAGATGATGAGGTTTATACTTATTCAGACTAGTGTCTGTCTTATTTGATGGATGAAATTGTGAAATTGGTGATATTTCACTTAGAATACAGTTACTACACTTAAATAAGTTCGTGACCTAAATTAAATTCATTTTAGTAGCAAAGATAGCACTTTGAATTACAAATAAATATTATACGAAGTACTGCTTTGAAACCAATGTGTAATGAGAAAAATGCTGAAAAGGGAACGGCAGTCATGTATCACTTTTATAATTCAGTTGCTGAATTCTCATGTTTTTGCTTCTGAAATTCTGAAATTCTGCCCCCATATTTACCTTCCATTTGCTTATTTTGGCAACACAAAAAAGGCATGGGAACATCAGTGTTAAGTTGATATTTTTGAGCTTTCACTATGTACCATACATTAGCTAACCACTTCATGTGTGTGTCTCTTAACTGTCACAATTCTTATGTGAAGTGATTGTAGTGATCCCCATTTAACAGATGAAGAAATTGAGTTCAAGTAATTTGTCCAAAGATAAACAGCTAGCAAGTGGTAGAGCCAGGATGAGAGCACCTGTTGAGTGACATGAGTACAATGACTATACCTTTTGTTACTTTGACAAATTTGTAAAAGAGATGAGACTGACTGAAGTATTAGATATAGAAGGATGGGTAACACATTTCTATTCTCAGGGAGCTTCCAGCGTCAGAGAAAGACAAAAGTTATGGAGGTAAGGACAGAAAGCCTCTTCATCGGACAAGGTTATGACAAACTGCCTCTGAGGCAGGGTTTTTCAACCTTGGTACTTTTAACGTTTTGGGCTGAATATTTCTTTGTTGGGGGCCGGGAAGGCTATCATTGTAGGGTATTTAACAGCATTCCTGGCCTTTACCCACTAGATTCCAGTAGCACCCCCCCCCCCACACACACACACATACACATGACAACCAAAATTGTCACTGTGCTCCCCTGGGTCAAGGGTAGGGAATAAAATTGCTCCTTGTGAGAACCACTCCTTTAGGGTTAAAGAAGGCTTATCACAAGGGACCTTTGAGTGGGCTCTTGAGGCCGAGTAGAAATCACATTCCAGATAGAACTGTATGTATGAATGCATGGAAGGTGTGACTCAGTATACGATTGGGAGTCAGTGTTAGTGGTACCTAGAACATTTAGGGTGTGTGGGGACTGAGGAGTTAGTAAGAGATTAGGTTGATAAAATAAATTAGGACCCAGTTGTGTATGTCATACTAAGAAGTATGATTTTTTTTTTTCCTATACACAATCCATCATAAGTTTTTAGGTGAGTGACAGTTTGAGTGATCCACAGGATATACTTGTTCTTTGCTTCTTTGTATCTTCCAGGACAGTGTAAATTCTTCGAGGGCAGAGACCATGTTACTTTTGTTCACCAGTATATTCCTAGTGCCTGCCGTGATACATGGCACAACCTTATGAAATAGGAAAGGCAAAAATAAGGAATTTATAGATGTGAAAATTCTTAGAAGAGGTTGCGGTGGCCATGAGAATGGAACCTAAAGACCTCCATACTTAGGGAGTGTAATAACCAACGGCCCCAGCTACTAGACTGTGAAATCTGTTGCTACTTTTTTACCAAGGCCTTGCTTCCTGTAAACTGCTGACAGTCAGTGGCAGACGCACCTTTTCCTGGGAGACGTGGGATTCACTTAACAGCTAACTTTGTCCTAAGGATTCCCCAGACCTTGTTAAAACTGCATGGCAATCTTGGGTACTTTCTCCTAACCTTTCCTGCCTCCTTCATTCAGGGTGTGACTTGCCTCATTGTCTAATGACTCTCCCAGCCTTCTCCAGCTACCTTCCCATTTCCTCTCTCCTGAGTATTTGCACTGATAAAATCCCTGCATGTTTAATCCCATCTTAGTGTTTTCTTCTCCAAGGACTTGGCAAACCCAGAAATTAAATGACTTTCCAAAGAGCACAGAGTTATTAAGCAGCAAAATAGATTCTGTAATCTAGGGTTTAAGTCTCTAAGTCCATGCCTCTAAGCATTATATGCTATTTTTTAAGTACAGCAATAACTTTCGACTCTGGCATTTATTTCTCCTAGCTAATCTTTTGAGTCTAATGGCATGATAAAATTTCTTAATTCTGTAGTTGATTATCAAATCTTTAAGAATCTGAGATAGTTATTCCACATTTCAGCCAATCAAGAATTTTCTGGCATTTGTTATGTTGATAGACAGTGTTACAGAAGTGGGGAGAAAATACAATAAACAGTTTATGTTTTGTTAAGTGATGTGTTCTGAGATCTTTTGAGATCCTCATATTTGCAAACAGTAATTTTGTTAGATTCTTTTTTTTACTATTATCCCTGCCACTAGCAATCTACTTTGTTTTCTGGGTCTTTTTCCTGAAAGAAACAAAAATTTTTTTTTCACTTGTGTTTTAATTTATTTACTAGAGTTATATCACACAAGGACAAAATAAAGGACAGAAAAGCTACATCGAGACAGTTGTCAGACTCATTCACCATATTGGTGACTTGTTGTTGAATATCATCCTCACAGCTCATAACCTTCATAATCGAATTTCAGCAAAATTATATTACATGAACATTTTGGGGTATTTACTGAGAGTTAAGTCTTCAAATGTTAAGTCCCCAAATGTCTTCTCTGTTCTCTTGGAGACCATAGATGTTGTTGATGTAAAAAATGTCCAAACCTGTAGAAATTTTTTATAAGAGTTTATCTGAGTCAAACTGACAATGTGCCAGGAAGCAAGGTCTCAAGTGCTTCTGAAGAATGAGTTTACAGTTTCTTTATGCACTTGAAATTGAGAGAAAGTATGGAAGATTACATGAAGGTGGGAGAGATTGGGTTACAGAATAATTAACAAGATTATGTGCTTTTGAGGGTAGCTGTGCTTATTTCAAAAGTATGTTAACCTAGATACACAGAAAGATGGACAGGGTTTGCTTAAGACAAAGATAAACCTATAACTAAAAAATTATATGCTTGGGGTGTGACTGCTTCTCATGACCCTGCCCAGTTAGAAATTTATGATCAAATCACCCTGTGAGATTTCTTTCTGGAAGAACCCCTTTTTCATCCAGTTTTATGGCTAATAAAGTAGGGAGGTAAAGAGGAGGGATGAGTGGAGAGTCATATAGAAGGGGGAGACATAAAGTAATAGAATGGGAGAGTAAGAGCTAGCAAGAAGGAATAAATGTTATTTGCTTTGGGTTATGGGCCTCAGGTAACATTTCACTTATTTTGTCCGTTAAAGGATGAAGCTCCTTGAGAGTGGCAAAACATACTTTATTCACTTTGTAGTCTTCAGAATCCAGGATAGTGCCTTAAAGTTAATCAAGAAGTGTTTAATTTGTAGCTAAATGACTGGCCGATGAATCAGTGCTCACAGTTCTTCATAATAATACCTCCTAGTCCTTAATTCTTAGATCTCTTCTTAATCATTGCTGCTTTCCTGAGTTCTTCCCTGGCTAATGCAAAATCAGTTGCTCCTTGTGTGTGTCCCATGCACCAAAACACTTATTTCCTCTTAGAATCAAAGGCCCGAACCTTTTATTGAAAGCCAACATTCTACCTGTGCTCTGAAGGCCATCCTCTAGCCTTATGTGTTTGTCTCTTCTCTTTTCTATGCCTTTAACCTCTTTATCAGTTTCTTAATAAGTATTCTAGCATCCTGAAGTCACTCACATCTGAAAGAATCAACAGCAAAAACCTTTATCTCATTTTCCTCCCTAGGAGCCAAACTTATCAAAAGAGTTGTCTGTATTCACAGGTTCCACACTCTGAGTTTTCAGTCACTTCTTAACCCACTGTAGTCTGATTCTTTCGTTAACAACAGCAGTGAAACTGAGGTCACCTTTATACTAAGGTGGATCAGTCCAGATTAGGCCCAGCTACCTCTGGATATTTCTACTTTAATGGTATAGGCACCTCAAACATAACATGATCTAAAAAGAAATAGTTTATATTTTTCCTCTCCCACACTCTTCCTCCTGTGCTCTTTCCATCAGGCAGTGGCACTGCCACACCCAGTTACCTTTGGCTTCTTCTGCTCGCTTGTCTAGCCACATCCATCATTTAACCATGGTTAAAATAATTTTCAACTTTATATACATCTTTTAATTCCCACAGCTACTACCCTTGGCTAGGCCACCACCATCTTTCTTCTGGATTACTGCTATACTCCCTTGTCTGTCTGTCCCTAGTCTATTGCCCTTCTCTATTGCATTCTCCTTTTTGTAATCATAGTGATCTTTTTAAAAGGTAAATACGCTTATGCCACTCACCTGAAATGACTCAATTACATTTAGGAAATATCTAAATTCTTTAATATGACCTTATAAGATTACATTCTGGCCCTCTGTTCTGTTGTTTAGCTTTATATCTCTTGCTAGTCTCCACACACAGTGAACCAGCCTTACACAATTCTCAGACGAACTTTCCATATTCTTTCTTGCTGTATAGAATCTTTCATGTACTTCTTAGTGCCTAGAATGCTACCTTCCTGCTTGCTACTCCTGCCACATACCCTTTCTCTCTTTTCTGCTCTGCTAATTCTTATTCATCCATCAAATTCTAACCTTGACATCACTTTCTTGGGAAAGCCTCCCTTAACTCCCATTTAATTTGGCTCTGCTTTAAGACAAAATAAATATTCTCCTAAAATATTAGTGTACTGAAAGTTGTGGTTATGGATTACATTTTAGATTGTAATGCTTCATTCTTATTTGGATAACTGGATTTATGGTTGTAAATTTCTTTCAATCTTTTTTTTAAGGCCCCCAGGGAGCCTTTTACTTGATACTGTGTTTCAAAAGAAGAAAAATATGAGATGAAGACTTGATGAATAGTTAAGAAAGGTATTTCTAAGGAAAGAATTAAATTTCTGCTCCTTGGTCTTACTAACAGTGCAGGTAACCTCAAACATACATATAAACTGTTTCTGTAGAGGAACAGTGCTGGCGGACCTCTTTTGACTTTGAAATACTGGTCCCTAGGGAGGATGGGCAAGGGAGGTGCAGCAATCCAACCAAAGATAACTGGATTTCTCCATAGAGGAGTGTATTTCAAAGTTTTCTGTTCCAACCCAGAGTAATAAATATATTTTATTTTGCATTATGACATAGTATATGACTACATGTACATATGTAAAACTGGAACAGAGTTCAATGAACTATTCCTATTTTTAGCACTGTGACATACTCTGATATTTCCAGTTCCATTAAGTTCTTTTCTATGAAAACAGCCCTGATAACAACCCAGCGAATTGATTAACGGATTACAACCAGCCATTTGAAAACACTCCTATAGAAGTGTTTTCAGATTGGCCAGTTCAACAAGTAGAATCACAGATAAGTGGGAGCCCTTGGTATGGGAAGGATTTGACGAACAGTTACTGAATACCTCTTATATATGCAACATTGGACCAGGAACTATAATTATTTTATATTCACCACCACATTGTAAAGTAGTTCGTCTTCCTATTTTACATGGGAAAAGTGAGGCTCAGATGGACAAGTAACTCGCTTAAGGCCATATAAAGGCATTTGCACCTTATCATTGTGTCTCCCAAGTAATATTGCAATCAATATAAATGCTAAACCTAGAAGGGAATTAGTGACATTTAGGTGTCTTCAAAATTTTATAGTGGAAAATAACAATAAAAAGCCCCATTAAATGTGAGTTGAGACAGGCATAAACATTGACAAACAGTTAAATAGTGATAGATTATATTGGCTTTTCAGAGAGCTTAAGTTCTTCATGCCTCTGTTCATCCAAGAGGTAGAGGCAATATCCTTAAGGCTGAGATACGTGGGATTTTCTTGTTGGTAAGGTAAATGAAATATTCAGAGGCTTTACTACTGCACCGGAGCAGATAATAAGGCAATTAGAACTGTTAAATTGATGAAACACCGGACTGAGATGAATTATATCATGAATTGCAAAGAAACAAGACGTAAAGATGAAATACATCAGTAAAGTGAAGGGAAATTGATAGTTAAACTTTAAAGCATGAGATTTATTGACCTGAAAAACCCAAATAAGCATTTTAGGGTCAGTTTTAGACTTATTTATCAGCTTCGTAAATAAATAGAAAAAAGTATCAGCCTGTGCCAATAATAGTTTGTTATGTTGATAAAATGAATTTAAGATGTGTTTCTTCCTTTCCATTTTTTGAGCTGCAGCATACTCTAGGGATCATCTAGTTCATCCCCCTCATTTTACAGGTGTTGAACTTGAGACCTAGAGAAATTAAGCAGCTTGCCCACGATCACATTACAAAGTAGTCAGAAATTGGAACTAGAACCCAGGCCATGTGGCATTCCATTGCTTAACTTTTATTTGACCTGAGTAGGCACATCGATGGATGACTTATTATTATATGAACCAATTTACAAAATATTGTACTTTGTTTAAAATTCCCATCACATAAATAATCCCACTGCTAACATTTAAATAATGCACTGTTTGCCTAAGATAGCTGGAAAGCAGTCACCGGACATGAGCTAGCTTTTCATGTTTCATTGAGGAATTGACTGCCTGCTTTTTCATTTTTAACAAACGCTTTGGGTTATACTTTAAGTGTAAGAATCGGATCTGCAAATATGATCATCCACACCAAGAAGATGGGTTTAGGTAGACTCCTTAGCACCAGAAGCCTATTCATGTTTATGTCAAAAACCCCAGGAGTGGCTATAATGATTGGTTTAAACAAGCAAGAAAACTATTCAGTTATAAGCTCTGTCTTCCTTTAGAAAACTTTTGGGGATATTTTATAATATATTTCCAGAAGTTCTTTCTGGGTTCCAGAAACCATGTATACACATATGCTTTTAGTTTAAACAGGCACAACTAAATTCTATTGTTTCAATTACTAAATGTTATTTCTCTAATATCCATCATCTATATGATTTTTAATGTGATTATACCAAATGGTTATTATTTGAGATAATATTTGCTCAAGAAGCTCAATTATAAAGCATTATATACAGATGCATGTTATCAAGATACAACAATTTAGGTCAGTTATTTGGAGAAGAAATCATTTTAAGAGAATTAAAATTCTACTGCTAGATAAGTTGAAGGCTTCCTAGAAGAGATGACATTTGAGGTAGCTCTTGAGTGAGTAAGTAGTGGAGATTAGGAAATGGAGATAGGGAAGAGGAGTCACTTCATCTTAGCAAAAATAATAAGATAAAAATTTCCAGAGCTCAGTGAATAGGACATGTTTTGGGCATAGCATGGACATTATGATAGGAGTGCAGAAGTGCAGGAAGCATGGAGTGTATGAGGGAGAAATATACCCACAGGGTCTTTAATGTCTTTTTGAGAAATTTGGAATTCTGTAGGCATTGTTTCTGTTTATTTGATTATTTAAGTAAGCAGAGGAATGAGGACAGTTTGAAGGTTGCATTGTGGAGGTAAAGAAAACAGTTGTTTCCTAATGTTTCATAATTTTTTTCCAGCTAGATTTTTAACTTAGAACCAACTTATCTTTGATGTCTAGTTAAGTGCTGTGTACTAGTGGTTGCACAATTAATGTTTATTTTAAATGAATGAATTCCTGCTTAGGGAATATCTTTTAAGTGGAGGTAATCCTATTTTGTTTTGTTTATAATAATGTAAACCTCTGTGTAGGGCATATAAAACTGGCATTCTCGAGTTTGCCAACAGCTAATGACACCATTCAAAATGCATGTAAAATATATAAAAAAACAATACAAAAGTAAACAATAAGTATATGAGAATGGAAGGACAAATTAAACTAAATAAACTTGAACACTCTTAGTATGTTTACTTTTTAATAGAATAGAATTATAAAATTAATACTCAATACAAAGGAAGCTAAAATTGAATTTGGTTAATACTATTTTAGGAAAATTAAAATACATATGGACCATCAGTTGAATCATACCAAAAATAATGATGGCATTATATTAAATTGGGGGTGGTGGTCCTGCATGGGGTCATGAGTTATGTTAAATATAGTTTTATTTAAATTATATTAATTACCTGGAAGAAGGAGTGCAAGAAAATCCACAAGGAATGCAAAATCTGGATAACTGAAAAAGAGCTAGAGTGATGAGGCATGGCTAGGTAGATAAAGAAAATGAAATTTCCTTTGAAAAATTAGTTCCCTTGAGGGGAAAATGGAACAGATTATGTGCATTGAAAGTGTTTGTTTCTAATTTGGCATTTGCAATCTCAGTGAAAATTGAGTATCTCAGTTAACAGCCTATCCTTAATGTTGTCATCCTTTATATCTATTCAAAATATCATCAAACCAAAATCTCTTTATAATATGTAAAACCTAGATATATGATTTTATAGGACATAAGACACCCATTTGTTGAGAGAAGAAATTATTTAAGATTAAGAGAAATCCTGAAACAGGAAACTTGTCACTTTGTGAAAAAGCTATAGCTCTAGAAAATGATTTTAGTAGTGTCCCAAATCACTAATTGGGAAAGTATTTTCATTTTTTCTTTGAAAGTACTTTAAGGAGAAAAGATTGTAATAGGTTTCTCCAACTATCATTAAAATCTACCCTGAATATTAAATTAACAAAATGCTACCTAAAAATTACTTCTCAAGTCTTCTGGAAGTTTCTCCTCCTAAAAAACAAACAAAAAACAAAACAAAACAAAATGTTGTTAACTGTCCATCACTTTATCATTAAATTAAAATACTGTATTTTATTTATGGAGAGTGCTTTCTATCCCTAGATAAGATTGATAGACTTCCATAAAGATAAGGTTGATAGACTTGATTATAGAAACATTGTAAAATAAAATTTCTGTAAGGAAACAGCAAAAAAGGAGGTAAGAGGAGGAAAAATCAAACAAGGTGGAAAGACAGGTGACTTATTGGTGAAAGTATTTACCAACTACATGAGAGGTAAAAGATAAATTAATAAGAGATGAATATTGTAGCATAAAAATAGGTAAGAATATAAACAGGAAATTTACACACACTAGGACTGAGTGACATATGAAGTATTAATAATAGTTCTGTGTACTAGGTATGGTTGTCAGCACTTTACAGATATTAACCCCTAATGATCTGAGGTGGAGCTGAGGAGATGATGCTAGCACTGGGGAGCAGCTGCAAATACAGGTGAAGCTTCTCTTGCTTGCTGCCACTCACCTCCTGCTGTGTGGCCGGCCTGGTTCCTAACAGGCCACAGACTGATACTGGTCCATGGCTTCAGGATTGGGGACCCCTGACCTACATGAAATAACCCTAACTGCCTTGGTTTTCATGGGTCTCCTTTTCCTTTCCTAGTCAGGTTTTCATCATTGCTGGTTTAATCAGCACGCCTGTCTACAGCACTAGTTTTCCCTTTCCTAATCTATTAGCTTAAAATACAAAAACCAAATTTATAGAATTATGTTCACCATAAAGAATAACCATTCTGAAAGAGGACATGAAGATCTCTCCTGTAAAACATATGCATAAATTTTAGTGTAAATTTTGACCTTTATTTGGGCTTTTCTGGGGTCTTTTTTGGTGGCTCTTTTTCTTAATTTTAACTGGGTAAAGGAGCTCGTTACCTACATTTCACATAGTAGATATGCTTGTAGTTTTGAAATGCTTGATTCTAATTAAAAAATACACATAATTGATTTCTTCTGTATTCAGTATTTGCACTAGAAACATGGTTTTGGTGAAAAAAAATAACTTTTACTAAATATCTTTTACTGAAGAGAGTTGTTAGAATATGAACTCTTAAAAGTAAATTGTAAACTAGAGTTCCTTACTCTGGAATTTTTCTTTCACGTTTTTCTCTAAAATCTTAAAACTAGAAACTTTACCCGATTAACTATACCTAACTCCACTTTCTTTTTACTCATAGTATCAACATGAATATAGTACTATCTTTTCTACTTACGTTTTAGAAAGTCATTTTATTTTTGTATATTTTGTACTTATATTTTGTTGCGCAAGACCAAGTATCCTAGCTTTTGTTTCTTTCACTCTTTCATTATAATGAAGTTCATACTAACATTTAAGTACTTATTTTTTGTCTGAATTAGACATAATTTGTGTTTGGGCTATATTGAGTCTTTTTGAAAAGTTTATATATCTTTTTAATGTTTTTGACTTTCATGTTTTTTAATCTGCATAAAAGGAGCCAGAGTGTTTAGATTTATAAATTTTTCCCATAAACGTCAAGTAAAAGTAAGAAATGATTTTATTCCTTAAAATGAATTTAGGCTGATAATGTCATATTTGCCTGAGAAAATTATACAATTGTTTTTCTCTGTATACTTATTATAGTATTGTTGTGATGCTCGTTTCCATATTTCTTTAAAAGGAAGACAATACAGCTCTATTAAAACATGGTACATTATTATATAGGTATAAGTACATGTAATTGTGGTATCAATTGCCATTCCACTGTTCTTTCAAGAAGCAAGAACTCTGGCCTGAAATTTGGGCAAATGGGATTTTATTTCTAGCTCTGATGCTAATTTTCTAGAAGCTTCAAGGGATTCCTCCAGCATCATTAATTTTGAAGTAAAAGTTTATTTTTTTTGTTGTTTTTTAAATCA